>NC_083223.1:272553802-272612762 GCF_032191835.1 Heteronotia binoei
ACCCTGTGAGGTGGGTGGGGCTGGAGAGGGCTCTCACAGCAGCTGCCCTTTCAAGGACAGCTCTGCAGAGCTACGGCTGACCCAAGGCCATTCCAGCAGCTGCAAGTGGAGGAGTGGGGAATCAAACCTGGTTCTCCCAGATAAGAGTCTGCACACTTCACCACTACACCAAACCGGCAAAGAGATGACTGAGGAAGGTCATGATAGAGGTTTATAAAGTTATGCATGGAGTGGAGAAATAAAGATAATTTTCTCTCTCACACACAAAATACTAGAACTTGAGGGCATCCAAGGAAGCTGAAGGTCAGAAGGTTCAGGACAAATGAAAGAAAATACTATTTTACATAAAGAGTGATTGAAATGTGGAATTTGCTTCCGGAGGATGTGGTGATGGCCACAGGATCTCAAACAGCTTTAAAGGGGAATTAAGTAGCTTCATGGAGAATAAGTCTATCAATGGCTACTAGCCATGGTGAATGAGGGGAACCTCCACATTCAGAGGCACTGCACATCTGAATCCCAGAGCCAGAAGGTAGCATCAGGGGAAGGCCTCAGCCTCTGTGCCCTGTTGTTGGCCCTCCAGGGGAACTGGTTGAGGCCACTGTGTGAGGCAGGATGCTGGACTAGATGGACCCTCACTGGTCTGATCCAGCAGGGCTCTTCTGATGTTCCTATGAGGGGAAGGCCTCGGCCTCTCTGCCCTGTTGTTGGCCCTCCAGAGGAACTGGTTGAGGCCACTGTGTGAGGCAGGATGCTGGACTAGATGGACCCTCACTGGTCTGATCCAGCAGGGCTCTTCTGATGTTCTTATGAGGGGAAGGCCTCAGCTTCTCTGCCCAGTTGTTGGCCCTCCAGAGGAACTGGTTGAGGCCACTGTGTGAGGCAGGATGCTGGACTAGATGGACCCTCACTGGTCTGATCCAGCAGGGCTCTTCTGATGTTCTTATGAGGGGAAGGCCTCAGCCTCTCTGCCCAGTTGTTGGCCCTCCAGAGGAACTGGTTGAGGCCACTGTGTGAGGCAAGATGCTGGACTAGATGGACCCTCACTGGTCTGATCCAGCAGGGCTCTTCTGATGTTCCTATGAGGGGAAGGCCTCGGCCTCTCTGCCCAGTTGTTGGCCCTCCAGAGGAACTGGTTGAGGCCACTGTGTGAGGCAGGATGCTGGACTAGATGGACCCTCACTGGTCTGATCCAGCAGGGCTCTTCTGATGTTCCTATGAGGGGAAGGCCTCGGCCTCTCTGCCCAGTTGTTGTCCCTCCAGAGGAACTGGTTGAGGCCACTGTGTGAGGCAGGATGCTGGACTAGATGGACCACTGCTCTGATCCAGCCAGGCTCTTTTGATGATTGTAATGTACTGAAGTCGGAGACGTTCAGATGGCAACCTGCTTTATTAGCAAGTACATCACAAAGAGAACATGGTGGGGCCGGGTCCCCTGTTATATACATTTCCCAGAACAACCTTCTTGCTGGTCAGGTTCAATCCTGGCCAGTTAAACTTCCTGCCGCTGATCGTCATAGGCGGGCTGCGTTCGTCCCTTCCAGGCACCGCCCACAGGTGCGCTGTGCCGTCCTTTCCGGGATGAACGCCAGACACAATAATGTTCTTATGAGGGAAAGGCCTCAGCCTCTCTGCCCTGTTTTTGGCCCTCCAGAGGACCTGGTTGGCCAGTGTGTGAGACAGGAGGCTGGACTAGATGGACCCTCACTGGTCTGACCCAGCAGGGCTCTTCTGAGGTTCTTCTCAGGGGAAGGCCTCGGCCACTCTGCCCTGTTGTTGGCCCTCCAGAGGAACTGGCTGGCCACTGTGTGAAATAGGAGGCTGGACTAGATGGACCACTGATCTGATCCAGCAGGGCTCTTCTGATGTTCTTCTCAGGGGAAGGCCTTGGCCTCCGTACCCTGTTGTTGGCCATCCAGAGGAACAGGTTGGCCACTGTGTGAGACAGGATGCTGGAGTAGATAGTCCACTGGTCTAATTCAGCAAGGCTTTTATTGAATTCTTAAAAACAAGAATGATTCAATAGCCACTATGAACCAATTCATAGAGTCATAGAATCATAAATATTAAACTATTTATTCTAATCAGCAAGAAAACGCCCTAAAATAAATGCAAGAGAGAATAGAATGGGGAGGTTTAGGGGGTGGGGCTAAGGCTCAGGGGAAGACCTTTTGTTTTGCAGGCTCTAGGTTTAGACCTTCGCATCCTGAGTTACAATTATCAGGGACAGGTGATATGAAAGACCTCTTGCGTGGACCAAGAGACCGATGCAGCGTTAAGACAACTTGGTGTGTGCTTACCTAGCTCATTCAGATGGCTGATCGAGATCATAATTGATTCAAATCTCCTGACATGTTTTCAACGGTGGGCTGTGCTAGGCAGCCTGCCAATGGCTGTTTTTGTCGGGCAGATCCCCTCCGGCTTCAGACTCAGCAGATGACTGTCGGATCTCGTATATCATCACCTGCTCCTCTCACATATCGAGAGGCTCCGAGCTTCATCATGTTCCCCTGACCTGCCACCTGCCGCTACTAGATTTATGCGCTGCTGTTCCTCCTCAATCACATTCCAGAAGTATGGGAGGCCTCCTGCTATAGCGGAATGCCTCCCAGCATCTAGCTTCATTGCCTGCCAGTGCCTCAGGCACCGGTGGGAGGAAATGCACGTAGAAGGCCCAGCCAGTTTGGCGTAGTGGTTAAGAGCGGCGGACTCTAATCTGGAGAACCAGGTTTGACTCCCCACTCCTCCACATGCAGCCCGCTGGGTGACCTTGGGTCAGTCACAGTTCTCTCAGAGCTGTTCTCTCAAGAACAGTTCTGGGAGAGCTCTCTCAGCCCCACCTATCTCACATGGTGTCTGTGGCGGGGAGAGGAAGGGAAGGAGATTGTAAGCCGCTCTGAGAATCCCAAGCGAAAGGTGGTCCAAGTGAAGGGTGAGGTATAAATCCTCCTCTTCTTCTTCTTCTTCGTCATCGTTTTCCTCATCATTGTCTTCTTTGTCATTGTCATCAACTTCTTCATTTTCTTCTTCTTCGTCGTCTTCTTCCATCCACATCAGTAGGCTTCCCAATCCCCAGGTCCCAGAGGGGGATCCTCCGGTTTTACAGGCCTCCCCCCTCCCCCAGCCAGCTGGCCGGCGGGGGAAGCCCCGCCCCCAGAGCCATCATGCACCTCCATGAACGATTCCCATAGGGAATGATGGGGAATTGAACCGTGGGTATCGGGGCTCTGGGGAAGCTGTTTTTTGAGATAGAGGCACCAAATTTTCAGTATAGCATCTAGTGCCTCTTCCCAAAATACCTACCAAGTTTCAAAAAGATTGGACCAGGGGATCCAATTCTATGAGCCCCAAAAGAAGGTGCCCCTATCCTTCATTATTTCCTACGGAAGGAAGGCATTTAAAAATTTGTGCAGTCTCTTTAAATGTGATGGCCAGAACTCCTTTGAAGTTCAATGATGCTTGTCACAGCCTTGATCTTGGCTCTGTCCCCAATGTCTCCTGGCTCCACACCCAAAGCCCCCCAGATATTTCTTAAATTGGACTTGGCAACCCTACACATCAGTAGGGTGGGAAACTTCCTGGTGTGAGACCTGGTGATCTTGAGGACCTGGTGATCTTGAGGGACCTGGGGACCATGTGGGACCTGGTGATCTTGAGGACCTGGTGATCTTGTGGGACCTGGGGACCATGTGGGACCTGGTGATCTTGAAGACCTGGTGGTCTTGTGGGACCTGGGGACCATGTGGGACCTGGTGATCTTGAGGACCTGGTGGTCTTGTGGGACTTGGGGACCATGTGGGACCTGGTGGTCTTGTGGGACCTGGGGACCATGTGGGACCTGGTGATCTTGAGGACCTGGTGGTCTTGTGGGACTTGGGGACCATGTGGGACCTGGTGATCTTGAAGACCTGGTGGTCTTGTGGGACCTGGGGACCATGTGGGACCTGGTGATCTTGAGGACCTGGTGGTCTTGTGGGACCTGGGGACCATGTGGGACCTGGTGATCTTGAGAACCTGGTGATCTTGTGGGACCTGGGGACCATGTGGGACCTGGTGATCTTGAGGAATTACGATGACTCTCCATCCAGTGGGGAACAGCAGAGGTTGGGAGGCCTCAGCTGGGTATAATGCCATAGATTCCACCCCCCAAAGCCACCATTTTCTCCAAGAAACCTAATCTAGGGCTGCCAAGTTCCCAGGCCTGGAGGTTTCTTCTGCCCTGGAGGTTCCCAACCTGCCAGCCCACATTAGGCCAGCAGGGTGATCCTCCCCCGCTATCGCCAGCGTGATGACTTGGAAGCGAAATCATCTCGCTAACGACATCGCACGCTGGGCGCTCTAGGAGCATTCGGGAAAACTCTATGGTTTTCCCGGATGCTCTAGCAATTTCGGAGGAAACTTCTATGGTACCAGAGGTCGTGGGGGACTTGGCAACCCTAACCTCATAAACAGGGAGTTTTTTTGTAGCAGGGACTCCATTGCATATTAGGCCACATGGCCCTGACATAGCCAATTCTTCAAGAGCTTACAGTAGTCCCTTTACTAAGTGCCCTGTAAGTTTTTGGAGGATTGGCTACGTCAGAGGGGTGTGGTCTAATAGGCAAAGGAGTTCCTGCTACAAAAAAAAGCCCTGGTTATATATGTTGTAATGCCGGGAGATCTCTCAGTGCTACTTGGAGGTACAGTCTCCTTACCACTTCTTCCAGTCTTAGAAAAAGCACACAGTTAAATGGAAAAGGTTGCATTCGAATTGAATCATAGAGTTGGAAGGTACCTCCAGGGTCATCTAGTCCAACCCCCTGCACAATGCAGGAAACTCACAAATTAAAAAAAGTGCAGGCACCAGTCGTTTCCGACTCTGGGGTGACGTTGCTTTCACAACGTTTTCACGGCAGACTTTTTACGGGGTTGTTTGTCATTGCCTTCCCCAGTCATCTACACTTCCCCCCCAGCAAGCTGGGTACTCATTTTACCGACTTCGGAAGGATGGAAGGCTGAGTCAACCTGGAGCCGCCTGCCTGAACCCAGCTTCCGCTGGAATTGAACTCAGGTCGTGAGCAGAGGGCTCCGACTGCAGTACTGCAGCTTTACCACTCTGCACCACGGGGCTTTTTACAAACTCACAAATTCCTTCCCTTAAATTCACAGGATCCTCATTGCTGTCAGATGGCCATCTAGCCTCTGTTTCAAAACCTCCAAGGAAGGAGAGCCCACCACCTCCTGAGGAAGCCTGTTCCACTGAGGAACGGCTCTAACAATCAGGAAGTTCTTCCCCCTAAATTCACAGGATCCTCATTGCTGTCAGATGGCCATCTAGCCTCTGTTTCAAAACCTCCAAGGAAGGAGAGCCCACCACCACCCGAGGAGGAAGCCTGTTCCACCAAGGAACCGCTCTAAGGGTCAGGAAGTTCTTCCTAATGTTGAGCCGGAAACTCTTTTGATTTAATTTCAACCCGCCGGTTCTGGTCCTACCTTCCGGGGCCACAGAAAACAACTTATTGTTTGCCTTCTCTGCATGCCTCAGGCTTCTGCGCCTTAGAACTGTTTTTTTTTTCTCCCTTCAGATTAATTATACTATAGCTCCAGGACTATTGATTTATGCTGCAAATGCATTCGCAGCATTTGCTGGGAATCCTGTTGTGGTGAATCCTCCAGTTCAAATAAGGTACAAAGGCAGGTTGGCTGGGGCTGTTGTTCCTCAGCCAATAGGAGGACGGGGTTGAAGCCAATAAAAGAGACCTCTACTTCTCCCACGCAGACACTTGTAAAGTGCTGCAATGAGGTAGCATGGGATTAGCTGATGGCTTTGGGGCAAAGCAGGGGTTTGGGGGGGGTTCCCCTAAATGAATCTTGGGGGATTTGTTTGGGGGGGGCCTGCTTCATGATGTCTCCAAAGGGTAGGTATAAATAGACCAGTCACGAACTGGTTAGGCCATAACTAGTTTGGCAGGAATAGGGTGGGTCGTTCAGGATAGGTGGGGAGATCTGGTAAACAACCTGAGGCATGATGGAGAGGCGATGGGCCTGATAGCCATCTCTTGAATAGCCCATGGCTCCTCTGGCGACGGAGTGGGTTGCGCCGGAAAGCTAAAGTTGCGGGCGCGCATCGGGCTGCCAATCCCCAGGTGGGTAGCGACTGGAGTAAACCGCTGCGTAATTACACTTTGGCAAACATCTGCTTAACAAATTTCCTGTTGCATTCGGTACCAGAGCCAGTTTGGTATAGTGGTTAAGTGCGTGGACTCTTATCTGGGAGAACCGGGTTTGATTCCCCACTCCTCCACTTGCACCCGCTGGCATGGCCTTGGGTCAGCCATAGCTCTGGCAAAGGTTGTCCTTGAAAGGGCAGCTGCTGTGAGACCTTCTCCAGCCCCACCCGCCTCACAGGGTGTTTGTTGTGGGGGAGGAAGGGAAAGGAGATTGTGAGCCGCTCTGAGACTCTTCGGAGTGGAGGGCGGGATATAAATCCAATATCTTCATCTACCTCACAGGGTGTCTGTTGTAGGGGAGGAAGGTAAAGGAGATTGTGAGCCGCTCTGAGACTCTTCGGAGTGGAGGGCGGGATATAAATCCAATATCTTCATCTACCTCACAGGGTGTCTGTTGTGGGGGAGGAAGGGAAAGGAGATTGTGAGCCGCTCTGAGACTCTTCGGAGTGGAGGGTGGGATATAAATCCAATATCTTCATCTACCTCACAGAGTGTCTGTTGTGGGGGAAGAAGGGAAAGGAGATTGTGAGCCGCTCTGAGACTCTTTGGAGTGGAGGGCGGGATACAAATCCAATATCTTCATTTACCTCACAGGGTGTCTGTTGTAGGGGAGGAAGGTAAAGGAGATTGTGAGCCACTCTGAGACTCTTCGGAGTGGAGGGCGGGATATAAATCCAATATCTTCATCTTCTTCTTCTTCTACCGCACATATATTTTCATTACAGACCAAAAGTCTTTTCAAATCAAAGGGCAGTCATTTTTCATAAGTACGGTAGCTGGTACTATAGTCTACCGTCGTAATACTCATGTTGAGAGACGTCGACAATACCGCTCTGAATGGCACTTCTTCGTTTAGGGGGCAGACGGAAATACCGCCTAAACGAAGTCAGCCACCTAAACGAAGAAGTGCCTTTCATAGTGGTACTGTCTACGTCTCTCAACATAAGGAGTATTACGACAGGGGACTATAGTACCAACTACCGTACTTATGAAAAAATTACTGTCCTTTGATTTGAAAAGACTTTTGGTTTGTAACGAAAATATATGTGCGTTACTGAATGCAACAGGAAATCTGTTAAGCAAACGTTTGCAAAAGTGTAATTATGCAGTGGTTTATTCTAGTTGCTACTAATCATTACACAGCGTTTTCCGGTTTGCCTAATCCCCAGATGGGGGTAGGGGATCCCCTGGTTTGGAGGCTTCCCTCCCACTTCAGGATCATCAGAAAGCAGGGGGAGGGGACGGAAATGTCTGCTGGGCATTCCATTATTCGCTATGGAGACCAATTCCCATAGGAAATAATGGAGAATCGATCTACGGTTATATGGGGCTCTGGAGGGGGGCGGTCTGCTATTTTTTGAGGTGGAGGCACCAAGTCCTACAAGGAAAAGCTGAATGAGTTGGATACGTAGATCCAGGTGGGCCACCGTGTTGGTCTGAAGCAGCAGAACAAAGCAGGAGCTAAGTATCACCTTTACGACCAACAAACTTTTATTCAGAATGTAAGCTTTCGTGTGCAGGAGACAACTGAGAGGTCATATCCCCATCTTCAAGTACTTGAAGGGCTGTAATATAGACGGTGGTGCAGAATTGTTTTCTGTTGTTCCAGAAGGTGAGACCAGAACCAATGGGTTGAAATTAAACCAAAAGAGTTTTCAGCTCAACGTTAGGAAGAACTTCTTGACAGCTGGAGAGGTTCCTCAGTGGAACAGGCTTCCTCGGGAGGTGGTGGGCTCTCCTTTGAAGGTTTCCAAACAGAGGCTAGATGACCATCTGACCGCAATGTGGATCCTGTGAATTAGGCAGATCATGAGAAGGAGGACAGGAAGGGTGGAATCAGTGCTTAGTTCTTGTGGACCATTATTACTCACTCCAGGAAATGCTGTTCTCTACATTGGAGTCAGGCAGCAATTTTTCTCCAGGTCAGTTTGGCCAGCGATCCTGGAGGATTTTGACATCTTCTGGGCATGGAGAAGAAGACACTGCATTGTGCAGCGGGTGACCCTGGAGGTCCCTTCCAACTCAATGACATGAAAATGTGTTATTGTTGTTGCTGTTCAGATGCACAGTCGGGTCCAACTCTTTGCGACCCCATGGATCAAGTCACACCAGGCCCTCCTGTCTTCCACCATCCTCTGAAGCCTGCTCAAATTAGTGTTTGTTACATCAGGAACGCTGTCCAGCCATCTCATCTTTTGCCGTCCCCTTCTTCTTTTGCCTACTGTCTTTCCCAGCATCAGGATCTTCCCCAGTAAGTACTCCTTTCTCATTTGGTGGCCAAAGGATTTGAGCTTCAGCTTCAGCATCTGACCTTCCAGGGAACAGTCTGGGTTGATTTCCCTTAGGACGGACTGATTTAATCTTCTTGCAGTCCAAGGGACTCTCAAGAGTCTTCTCCAGCACCACATCTCAAAAGCATCTATTCTTCTGCGCTCGGCCTTCCTTATGGTCCAACTCTCACAGCCATACTAATCTTAAATAGGTACACACATACCCAACCTGGCCCGACAAGGTCTCATTTATGTCAGATCCGGCCCTTATGAGTTCAACATATATATGTATATGTGTATATATTTATTTATTTAGAATTTATATCCCACCCTTCCCACAAGTGGCTCAGGGCGGCTTCCAACAATAAATCCGACACAAAAATTAAACAATATTTAAACATGTAAGGAATTAAACATTTAAAAACATAAAACCTTAAAAATTAATAAATATTCCAAATATATAAAAAGAAATCTGGCAAGCTGCATTAAATTCTCAAGCTAGGTGTAAGCTAGCCGGAAGAGGGTCATCTTACAGGCCCTGCGGAACTGAACAAGGTCCCGCAGGGCCCTCACCTCCTCCGGCAGCTGATTCCACCATGTAGGGGCCATAACAGAGAAGGCCCTTTCTCTGGTGGATTTCAAGCGGGCTTCTTTTGGCCCAGGGATAGTAAGGAGATTTTGTGTTCCCGACCTCAGTACTCTCTGGGGAACATGTGGGGAAAGACGGTCCTTCAGGTAGACAGGTCCCAAGCCAAATAGGGCTTTAAACCAGCACCTTGTACCGGACTTGGTATATCACTGGGAGCCGGTGCAGGGTCCGGAGACCCGGCTGAATGTGTCCCCACTTTGGGAGACCCAGTAACAGCCGGGCTGTGGCATTCTGCACCAGCTGCAATTTCTGAGTTCGGGACAGGGGCAGCCCCATGTAGAGGGCATTACAGTAGTCCAACCTCGAGGTGACCATAGCATGGATCACTGTTGCTAGGTCGTCGCGCTCCAGGGAGGGGGCCAACTGCCTTACCCGCCTAAGGTGAAAAAACGCGGACTTGGCAGCGGCTGCTATCTGAGCCTCCATCTTTAAGGAAGGCTCCAATACCACCCCCAAGCTCCTGACCCTGTCCGCCGCTATCAGCGGCGCACCGTCAAAGACTGGTAGGGGGATTCCCCCTCCCGGGCTGTGGCAACCCAGGCAAAGGACCTCTGTCTTCGCAGGATTAAGCTTCAGCCCGCTCAGTCTGAGCCACTCAGCCACGGCATGATGTGTGTGTATGTATACACTTATATTGGCCACTGTGTGACACAGAGTGTTGGACTGGATGGGCCATTGGCCTGATCCAACATGGCTTCTCTCATGTTCTTATGACACCCCTGCACCAGAATATCCCCCATCTTGCTTCTGGTTTTAATTAGAAGCAATATGGGTATGCTGGTGAAACACACAGAAGATGTCTTTCCCGGCATCAGGATCTTCCCCAGTGAGTGCTCCTTTCTCATTTGGTGGCCAAAGGATTTGAGCTTCAGCATCTGACCTTTCAGGGAACAGTCGGGGTTGATTTCCCTGAGGACTGATTGATTCGATCTTCTTGCAGTCCAAGGGACTCTCAAGAGTCTTCTCCAGCACCACAGCTCGAAAGCATCCATTCTTCTGCGCTCGGCCTTCCTTATGGTCCAGCTCTCACAGCCATGCATTGCTACTGGGAATACCATCGCTTTGACTATACGAACTTTTGTTGGCAGGGTGATGTCTCGACTTTTTATTATACTGCCCAGGTTTGCCACAGCTGTCCTCCCAAGGAGCAAACATCTTTTAATTTCACGGTTACAGTCACCATCTGCAGTGCTCTGGGATCCCAGAAATGTGAAGTCTGTCACTAAACGTGTTATTAAAAAGGTAAAGGTAGTCCCCTGAGAGTCAGTTTGGTGTAGTGGTGAAGTGTGCGGACTCTTATCTGGGAGAACCGGGTTTGATTCTCTACTCCTCCACTTGCACCTGCTAGCATGGCCTTGGGTCAGCCATAGCTCTGGCAGAGGTTGTCCTTGAAAGGGCAGCTGCTGGGAGAGCCCTCTCCAGCCCCACCCACCTCACAGGGTGTCTGTTGTGGGGGAAGAAGGGAAAGGAGATTGTGAGCTGCTCTGAGACTCTTCAGAGTGGAGGGCGGGATATAAATCCAATATCTTCATCTATCTCACAGGGTGTCTGTTGTGGGGGAGGAAGGGAAAGGAGATTGTGAGCCGCTCTGAGACTCTTCGGCGTGGAGGGCGGAATATAAATCCAATATCTTCATCTACCTCACAGGGTGTCTGTTGTGGGGGAGGAAGGTAAAGGAGATTGTGAGCCGCTCTGAGACTCTTCGGAGTGGAGGGCGGGATATAAATCCAATATCTTCATTTACCTCACAGGGTGTCTGTTGTGGGGGAGGAAGGGAAAGGAGATTGTGAGCTGCTCTGAGACTCTTCGGAGCGGAGGCAGGATATAAATCCAATATCTTCTTCTTCTTCTGTGCAAGCACCAGTCGTTTTCGACTCTGGGGCGATGTTGCTTTCACAACGTTTCCACAGCAGACTTTTTACTGGGTGGTTTGCCATTGCCTTCCCCAGTCATCTACAGTTTCCCCCTCAGCAAGCTGGGTACTCGTTTTACCGACCTCGGAAGAATGGAAGGCTGAGTCAACCTGGAGCCGGCTACCTGAACCAGCTTCCGCCGGGATCGAACGCAGGTCGTGAGCAGAGGGCTCCGACTGCAGTACTGCAGCTTTACCATCCTGCGCCACAGGGCTTTTAAATGTGTTATTAAACTGATATCAATAAGTAGCATTCTTCTCTTGGAGCATGTGAATAGTTTGGCAGAACCTTTGCTCTTGCCACAGTAGGTTGGCACTGTTCCTTTATCACTTGAGTCTTCCATGTCGATTACTTCCTTGAGGCTAGATGAATGCGCTGCTCTCTGTTCAAAGCTGTATCTCAATCATTCTGGAAACAGTGATTCGTGTTAAAGGAGGCTGCCTAACATTGAAGTGGGGCAAGTTGATTCCAACCCCCTTATTCCTGCTGTAAAACAACTTTGTTGCATAGCTCAGGGGCGACGAACTCATTTGTTATGGGGGCCGGATCTGACATAAATGAGGCCTTGTCTAGTCGGGCCGTTTGTGTCATGTCAGGTAGCAGAGATATAAACTCTATTAACACAGACAAGCACAACGAAAGGTCTTTTAAAGACGTCCAATAAAACGTGCTGGAGGAGCCGCCGTGGCGCAGAGTGGTAAAGCTGCAGCACCGCGGTCGGAGCCCTCTGCTCATGACCTGAGTTCGATCCCGGCGGAAGCTGGGTTCAGGTAGCCGGCTCCAGGTTGACTCCGCCTTCCATCCGTCTGAGGTCGGTGAAATGAGTACCCAGCTTGCTGGGGGGAAAGTGTAGATGACTGGGGGAAGGCAACGGCAAACCACCCCGTAAAAAGACTGCCATGAGATGTGACTTGGTCCTTGAGTTGTGATGCGACATCACCCCAGAGTCGGAAACAACTGGTGTTTGCACAGGGGACTACCTTTACGTTTTCAAAACATAAGCACTCATTGGTCTTAAAGGTGCTTTGTTTGTATCTCTCCCATGGGATCCAGGCAACTGGGCAAAGGAAGCTCTGGCTCTTTCCTTCCTTCCCCTGGGGGCCAGGAGGGAGAAGGAGCCTTAGGGAAAAGAAGTAAGAGAGGCTTGGCTCAGTAGCTGTGCTGTGTGATTGAGCAAGCCTGGCAAAGCAAGCTCTCCCTCCCCCCCTCCAAGAGAAGAGCCTCAGCCAATGGAGAAAAGAGAGGCCTTGATCTGTAGCTCCTGTATGATTCAGCAAGCCTGGCAAAGCAAGCTCTCCCTCTCCCCCTTCCTGCCCAAGGGAGGAGCCTCAGCCAATGGAGAAAAGAGAGGCTTTGCTCTGTTGCTCCTGTGTGAGTCAGCAAGTCTGGCAAAGTAAGCTCTCCCTCCCCCCCTTTCGTGCACAAGGGAGGAGCCTCAGCCAATGGAGAAAAGAGAGGCTTTGCTCTGTCACTCCTGTGTGATCCAGCAAGTCTGGCAAAGTAAGCTCTCCCTCCCCCCCTTCCTGCCTAAGAGAGGAGCCTCAGCCAATGGAGAAAAGAGAGGCTTTGCTCTGTTGCTCCTGTGTGATTCAGCAAGTCTGGCAAAGTAAGCTCTCCCTCCCCCCCTTTCGTGCCCAAGGGAGGAGCCTCAGCCAATGGAGAAAAGAGAGGCTTTGCTCTGTCACTCCTGTGTGATTCAGCAAGTCTGGAAAAGTAAGCTCTCCCTCCCCCCCTTCCTGCCCAAGAGAGGCGCCTCAGCCAATGGAGAAAAGAGAGGCTTTGCTCTGTAGCTCCTGTGTGATTTAGCAAGCCTGGCAAAGCAAGCTCTCCCTCCCCCCCCTTCCTGCCCAAGGTAGGAACCTCAGCCAATGGAGAAAAGAGAGGCTTCGCTCTGTCGCTCCTGTGCGATTCAGCAAATCTGGCAAAGTAAGCTTTCCCTCCCCCCCTTTCCTGGCCAAGGGAGGAGCCTCAGCCGATGGAGAAAAAAAGAGGCATTGCTCTGTAGCTCCTGTGCGATTGAGCAAGTCTGGCAAAGTAAGCTCTCCCTCCTCCCCTTTCCTGCCCAAGGGAGGAGCCTCAGCCGATGGAGGAAAAAAGAGGCTTTGCTCTGTAGCTCCTGTGCGATTGAGCAAGTCTGGGAAAGTAAGCTCTCCCTCCTCCCCTTTCCTGCCCAAGGGAGGAGCCTCAGCCGATGGAGGAAAAAAGAGGCTTTGCTCTGTAGCTCCTGTGCGATTGAGCAAGTCTGGCAAAGTAAGCTCTCCCTCCTCCCCTTTCCTGCCCAAGGGAGGAGCCTCAGCCGATGGAGGAAAAAAGAGGCTTTGCTCTGTAGCTCCTGTGCGATTGAGCAAGTCTGGCAAAGTAAGCTCTCCCTCCTCCCCTTTCCTGCCCAAGGGAGGAGCCTCAGCCGATGGAGGAAAAAAGAGGCTTTGCTCTGTAGCTCCTGTGCGATTGAGCAAGTCTGGCAAAGTAAGCTCTCCCTCCTCCCCTTTCCTGCCCAAGGGAGGAGCCTCAGCCGATGGAGGAAAAAAGAGGCTTTGCTCTGTAGCTCCTGTGCGATTGAGCAAGTCTGGCAAAGTAAGCTCTCCCTCCTCCCCTTTCCTGCCCAAGGGAGGAGCCTCAGCCGATGGAGGAAAAAAGAGGCTTTGCTCTGTAGCTCCTGTGCGATTGAGCAAGTCTGGCAAAGTAAGCTCTCCCTCCTCCCCTTTCCTGCCCAAGGGAGGAGCCTCAGCCGATGGAGGAAAAAAGAGGCTTTGCTCTGTAGCTCCTGTGCGATTGAGCAAGTCTGGCAAAGTAAGCTCTCCCTCCTCCCCTTTCCTGCCCAAGGGAGGAGCCTCAGCCGATGGAGGAAAAAAGAGGCTTTGCTCTGTAGCTCCTGTGCGATTGAGCAAGTCTGGCAAAGTAAGCTCTCCCTCCTCCCCTTTCCTGCCCAAGGGAGGAGCCTCAGCCGATGGAGGAAAAAAGAGGCTTTGCTCTGTAGCTCCTGTGCGATTGAGCAAGTCTGGCAAAGTAAGCTCTCCCTCCTCCCCTTTCCTGCCCAAGGGAGGAGCCTCAGCCGATGGAGAGAAAAAAAGAGGTTTTGCTCTGCAGCTCCTGTGCGATTGAGCAAGCCCAGCAAAGCAAGCTGAGATGCAGAAGGAAGCAAGAGAGATGGAGAAGGAAGCCGATGACAGCCAGTTGCTCGGGGGCCTGATTTAGTGTTTGACACCCCCCGGCTTAGTTTTTTTTTTTTTTGTATGGGCTTCATTCAATGTGCTTATTGTAAATTTCATGGCTGGAGACTCTCCTATCTGGAGGAACATCTCTGGGTGTGAGTCTGTGAACCAGCCGCGGCTTCTTTATTGCCGTTTATATGCAGCACCTCCTCATCAAAGTGTTTGCCTTCTGGCCAGCAATGAACTTTATAGTCCTGGCAGCAACTCTCCATGATAACAGGTGAAGGAGGTAACAAAGGGGGGAGTTGCCAATCTCCAGGCAGGCCCCTGGAAGAAACGACAGCTCCAAAGGGCAGGCTGGATGGAATCATCTCTCTCCCGCCCCTTCCCAAACGCCACCCTCCCCGGGTTCCGCTCCACATCATCAGGGATTTCCCAGCCTCGAGTTGGCCGCTCTAAAAGAAAGTGACGTTGAGCCCACCTATAGGCGGCAGCATCTCCAAGTCCATCTCTGTTGCTGTCACTGCCATTTCAGAAGTAGTTAAAAATTACTATGAGGCCCCAATAAGAGCGTTAGAGAAGCCATATTTGGTGTAGAAATTAAGTGTGCGGACTCTTATCTGGGAGAACCGAGTTTGATTCCCCACTCCTCCACTTGCGGCCGCTGGAATGGCCTTGGGTCAGCCATAGCTCTGGCAGAGGTTGTCCTTGAAAGGGAAGCTGCTGTGAGAGCCCTCTCCAGCCCCACCCACCTCACAGGGTGTCTGTTGTGGAGGAGGAAAGGAAAGGAGATTGTGAGCCGCTCTGAGACTCTTCGGAGTGGAGGGTGGGATATAAATCCAATATCTTCATCTACCTCACAGGGTGTCTGTTGTGGGGGAGGAAGGGAAAGGAGATTGTGAGCCGTTCTGAGACTCTTCGGAGTGGAGGGTGGGATATAAATCCAATATCTTCATCTACCTCACAGGGTGTCTGTTGTGGGGGAGGAAGGGAAAGGAGATTGTGAGCCACTCTGAGACTCTTCGGAGTGGAGGGCGGGATATAAATCCAATATCTTCGTCTACCTCACAGGGTGTCTGTTGTGGGGGAGGAAGGGAAAGGAGATTGTGAGCCACTCTGAGACTCTTCGGAGTGGAGGTCGGGATATAAATCCAATATCTTCATCTACCTCACAGGGTGTCTGTTGTGGGGGAGGAAGGGAAAGGAGATTGTGAGCCACTCTGAGACTCTGAGATTGAGAGTATAGGAAAGGTCCCCTGTGAAAGCACCAGTCGTTTCTGACTCTGGGGTGACGTTGCTTTCACGATGTTTTCACGGCAGACTTTTTACGGGGTGGTTTGCCATTGCCTTCCCCAGTCTTTTACACTCGCCCCCCAGCAAGCTGGGTACTCATTTTACCGACTTCGGGAGGATGGAAGGCTGAGTCGACCTTGGGCCAGCAACCTGAATCCAGCTTTCGCCGGAATTGAACTCAGGTCGTGAGCAGAGAGTTCAGGCCACAGTATTTTTTTTAATGTTTTTTTTTTATTGTAAAAGAGAGATAGATATACATGACAAGAAATAAACACGACAAAAAGAAACAAGAAAAGTAAAAACATAGACATATATCAACACACAATCAAACCACAAATAACAATAATACAACACATTTACCCACACCCACACACTGGGAGATGGAAAGGATAAAACTACGAATAAGTTTTTATTGCTCCAAATCAAAACCTCTGCTTTTTGCCCAATTATACACGGGTTCCCATTCCTCCTGACATTTTTGCAAATTACCATCTCTTAATCTTGTGGACATTAAATCAGATTCGGCGGTATCTAACAACTTGTTAATAAATTCCTCCCTATTAGGAATATTGTTCGTCTTCCAGTATTTAGCAGTACTGTTGCTTTACCACTCTACGCTACGGGCCCACAAACAGAGTATAGGGCAGGTTATAAATCCAATATTGTCATCATCTTCTTCTTCTTCTTCATATTGGATCAGGTCAATGGCCCATCCAGTCCAACACTGTGTCACACAGTGGCCAAAAAACGCAGGTTCCATCAGGAGGTCCATCAGTGGGGCCAGAACACTAGAAGTCCTCACACTGTTGCCCCCCCACCCCCAGCACCAAGAATACAGAGCATCACTGCCCAGACAGAGAGTTCCAACTATACGCTGTGGCTAATAGCCACTGATGGATCTCTGCTCCACCCTTATCCAATTGCTTCTGGAAGCTAAGTTTGTAGCCGGAGCCACCTCCTGTGGTGGAGATTTCTGTGTTAATCACCCTTTGGGTGAAGAAGGACTTCCTTTTATCTGTTCTAACCCGACTGCTCAGCAATTTCATTGCATGTCCATGAGTTCTTGTATTGTGAGGAAGGGAGAAAAGTACTTCTTTCTTTACCTTCTCTATCCCATGCAAACTGGATGAAGTTTAAAATCTAGCAGCTGCAGGGCCTCTTCCTCCCCTTCTCCACTTTCAGGTGCAGAAGAAGAAGAAGAAGAAGACTGCAGATTTATACCCCATCCTTCTCTCTGAATCAGAGACGCAGAGCGGCTTACAATCTCCTGTATCTTCTCCCCCAACAACAGACACCCTGTGAGGTGGGTGGGGCTGGAGAGGGCTCTCACAGCAGCTGTCCTTTCAAGGACAACCTCGGAGAGAGCTATTCCAGCAGGGGCAAGTGGAGGACTGGGGAATCAAACCCGGTTCTCCCAGATAAGCGTCCGTGCACTTAGCCACTACACCAAACTGGCTCCCAGGTTCCATCCCCGGAATCTCTAACTAAAAAGGGTCCAGGCAAGTAGACGTGAAAAACCTCAGCTTGAGACCCTGGAGAGCTGCAAGCCTGAGTAGACAATACTGACTGTGATGCACCGCTGGTCTGATTCATTATAAGGCAGCTTCCTTTGTGTTTGTGGGTGTGTGAGGAGCCATGAGGGAACAGGAACTCCTCCGACCAGGGCTTTTTTTGTAAAAAAAAAAAAACCCAGCAGGAACTCATCTGCATTTTAAGCCACACCCCCTGATGTCGCCATTGTTTCACACAGGGCTTTTTGGGAGAAAAAGTCCAGCAGGAGCTCATTTGCATATTAAGCCACACCCCTGATACTAAGCTAGTGGGAACTGCATTTCTGCTCAAAGAAAGCCCTCCCTCAGACCATTGTGTGTCCAATCCAGCTTGAGCCTTTTGGCAATTTTTAACGAACTACACATGCTTCTAAAACAGTGTTGGTAGCTACAGGGCGGAACCACGGCCCTTGGCCCTTGCCTTTTACTCCTTTCGTTATCGGCTTTTAGGAGGGGTTGAAAAACTCATAGGCATCTTTCCAGATAGGGGTGTTGATCCAATGAGAATAATAATAGGGGAGGGACGGTGGCTTAGGGGAGGGACGGTGGCTCAGTGGTAGAACATCTGCTTGGGAAGCAGAAGGTCCCAGGTTCAATCCCCGGCATCTCGAACTAAAAAGGGTTCAGGCAAGTAGACATGAAAAACCTCAGCTTGAGACCCTGGAGAGCTGCTGCCAGTCTGAGTAGACAATAATGACTTCGATGGACTGAGGGTCTGATTCAGTATAAGGCAGCTTCTTTTAGGAGAGGGACAGCGGCTCAGTGACGGAGCATCTGCTTGGTAAGCAGAAGGTCCCAGGTTCAATCCCTGACATCTCCAACTAAAAAGGGTCCAGGCAAGTAGGTGTGAAACACCTCAGCTTGAGACCCTGGAGAGCCGCTGCCAGTCTGAGTAGACAATGCTGCAGCCATGGCCTCACTCAATGCACAGCAGCCAAGAAGGTCAGGACGCCTGCTCCGGCTGCAACGCCACCGAGGATGTTCTCCGCAGCTGAGAACGAAACGTCTGGAAGGAAAACTTTCTCCAGTAGAACACGGCACTTGAGCCCGAAAGATTCTACAAACCCTAATGATGTTGCCAGCCTTGAAAACCTGAAATCTTTGATAACACTGACTTGGATGGACCGATGGTCTGATTCAGTATAAAGCAGCCTCATATGTTCAATATATATATATATTTTTTCTGCTGGAGGGTGTTGAGGCTGCTGTGTGCCCTCGTGTTTCTTTTCTGTTCGAAATAGCTTGTGTGTGTGTGTTGTTTTTTTTCTAGTAAAAGATGATGTTGAGATTTTTCTTTCTTTCTTTTCCCTCCCAATATCCCACCTTGGTTTGGTGTAGTGGTTAAGCGCAGGCCTTCTTGATTGCTGCCCCCTATTGGTGGAACCGACTGCCGGAAGAAGCTAGGGCCTCGCGGGACCTCGCCCAGTTCCGCAAGACCTGTAAGACGACTCTATTCCAGAAGGCCTTTAATTTGACATTGAAGGACTGATACGGGGTGACTGAGATACAGTGAATATAGACTGAACGCCATCTGAAGCAAGAAAGCATCAGATACAATGAGCACCAGCCCGTTTTAATTGTTCTTAACCGTTGTAATTGTTTCGCTTGTTTTATTGTTTAATTGTTAAGTTGTTCTTATTTGGCCGGTTGTGAGCCGCCCTGAGCCTGCTTCGGCGGGGAGGGTGGGATATAAATCCAATAAACCTTAAACCTGATCTGGGAGAACCGGGTTTCATTCCCCACTCCTCCACTTGCAGCTGCTGTAATGGCCTTGGGTCAGCCATAGCTCTCTTATCTGGGAGAAACCGGGTGTGATTCCCCACTCCTCCTCTTGCAGCTGCTGGAATGGCCTTGGGTCAGCCGTAGCTCTCTTAGCTGGGAGAACCGGGTTTGATTCCCCACTCCTCCACTGGCAGCTGCTGGAATGACCTTGGGTCAGCCATAGCTCTCTTATCTGGGAGAACCGGGTTTGACTCCCCCCTCCTCCACTTGCAGCTGCTGGAATGGCCTTGGGTCAGCCATAGCTCTCTTATCTGGGAGAACCGGGTTTGATTCCCCACTCCTCCACTTGCACCTGCTGGAATTGCCTTGGGTCAGCCATAGCTCTCTTATCTGGGAGAACCAGGTTTGATTCCCCACTCCTCCACTTGCACCTGCTGGAATGGCCTTGGGTCAGCCGTAGCTCTCTTATCTGGAAGAGCCGGGTTTGATTCCTCACTCCTCCACTTGCACCTGCTGGAATGGCCTTGGGTCAGCGGTAGCTCTCTTATCTGGGAGAACCGGGTTTGATTCCCCACTCCTCCACTTGCACCTGCTGGAATTGCCTTGGGTCAGCCGCAGCTCTCACAGGAGTTGTCCTTTAAAGGGCAGCTGCTGAGAGAGCCGTCTCAGCCCCCACCCACCTCACAGGGTGTCTTTTGTGAGGGGAGAAGATATAGGAGATTGCAAGCCGCTCTGAGTCTCTGATTCAGAGAGAAGGGCGGAGTATAAATCAGCAGTCGTCTTCTTCTTTCCTTTGTCCATCAAAAACTCCGCCTTTCCTTTGTCCCTCAGAAGGACAATTATAAGAAATAATATAATGCAACACGGGGCCTCCAGAGCAGTGCCTGACACTGTGATGCCCACCAACAACTTTCCTGATGCCTACCAACTCTTTCTAGAAAGTAATGGAGGAGAGATGTTTGCCATGGTCCCATCATTCATATCAGGATAGGGTTGGCAATTCCCAGTTGGAGCAGCAGATCCCCTGGTTTGGAGGCGCTTTCCCTGCTCCAAGGTTATCAGAAAACAGGAGGGGGGGTGTTGTATGTCCACTGGACACTGCATTATACTCTATGGAGACTGGTCCCCACAGTGTATAATGGAGAATCAATTTGGGGGGTATCTGTGGCACTGGGAGGGCTCTTTTATGAGGTGGACACACCAAAGTTTCAGCATATCATCTGACGCCTCTCCTACCCCCCCCCCCCCAAAAAAAGTTTCAAAAATATTGGATGAGGGGTCCAGTTCTATGAGCCCCAAAAGAACATGCCCCTATCCTTCATTCTTTCCAATGAAGGAAAGGCTTTTCAAAGGAATCTGGTTCCCTTTAAATGTGATGGCCAGCACTCCCTTTGGAGTTCAATCGTGCTTGTCACACCCTTGCTCCTGGCTCCACCCCCAAAGTCTCCTGGCTCCACAGCCAAAGTCCCCAGATATTTCCTGACCCTAACCTGGAAACCCTAATCAAGCATGAGTTTTTATTGGGCAGCTAGGTTCTGCAACAAGCCAATGTGGAACATAAGAGTACCCATGTTGGGTCGGGCCAATGGCCCATCCAATCCGACACTCTGTGTCACACAGTGGCCAAAAACCACAAAGTGTCATCAAGAGGTCCACCAGTGGGGCCAGGACACTAGAAGACCTCCCACTGTTGCCCCTTCAAACACCAAGAATACAGAACATTACTGCCCCAGATATAAGAACATAAGAGAAGCCATGTTGGATCAGGCCAATGGCCCATCCAGTCCAACACTCTGTGTCACAAAGAACATAAGAGAAGCCATGTTGGATCAGGCCAATGGCCCATCCAGTCCAACACTCTGTGTCACATAAGAGAAGCCATGTTGGATCAGGCCAATGGCCCATCCAGTCCAACACTCTGTGTCACATAAGAACAGAAGAGAAGCCCTGTAGGATCAGGCCAATGGCCCATCCAGTCCAACACTCTGTGTCACACAGTGGCCAAAAAACCAAGGTGCCATCAGGAGGCCCATCAGTGGGGCCAGGACACTAGAAGACCTCCCACTGTGCCCCCCTCCCACGCACCAAGAATACATAGCATCACTGCCTCAGACAGAGAGTTCTGATAAGCTGTCTGGGGCACACGCACAAAAAAAACCCAAACCCTAAAGTTAATGAGGACACCTTCATATTTGTTTTCAAAGAAATTACTAAACAGTGTTTCAAGGAATAAAGTGAAGGGTGTGATTTAATCAGGGATTCAAGCAGAACTCCAGGCATTTGGCAAGAGGCAAGCCAACACCTCAACCTAGAACTGCTGATGCTGCCACCATTCTGCCAGTTGTTGGTCAAGACTGTTGCAGGCCACCTTGATCATCATCAGAACTTCCTTAGCATTTCTTCACCTGGGCGCAGCACTGTTGATCGTAGCAGCAAGGGCGTGCTGGAGCGCAGCAGCTCTGCACAGGGGCGTAGGAGGGAACATAGGTGTACCCGTGACAGCCACAGCAGGGAGCGGCGTAGTAGACAACTCTTGGCCGGGCTCTTCGGCCGCAGCAGCAGCTGCAGCCCCGGCCACCGCAACATCGACAGCAGCTCATCTTTAGGGAGGGAAGATGAAGCTGGGAAGGAGGAAAAAAGACTTCTGTGAAGGAACCCAAACGTATAAGCATACGATTTAAATAGCACAGAGGTGGCCAAACTGCGGTTCAGGAGCCACATTTTCCCCTTTAAATCACGTCTCCAAGCCAAGCCAACCGGCAGCTTGGAAAATGCACTTAAAATTGCTTTCTTTCCATCTCTTCCACTCCTCATCTATTTTCCTTCCTTCCTTCCTTCCTTCCTTCCTTCCTTCCTTCCTTCCTTCCTTCCTTCCTTCCTTCCTTCCTTCCTTCCTTCCTTCCTTCCTTCCTTCCTTCCTTCCTTCCTTCCTTCCTTCCTTCCTTCCTTCCTCCCTCCCTCCCTCCCTCCCTCCCTCCCTCCCTCCCTCCCTCCCTCCCTCCCTCCCTTCCTTCCTTCCTTCCTTCCTTCCTTCCTTCCTTCCTTCCTCCCTCCCTCTCTCCTTCCTTCCTTCCTCCCTCCCTCCCTCTCTCCCTCATTCCTCCCTCCCTCCTCCCTTCCTTCCTCCGTCCCTCCCTCTCTTGGCTCTTACATTAAGCAAAGTTTGGCCACCCCTGGGATAGCATTTTGTGAAACACCAAACTGAATGCAACATGGCAACCATGCTCTAGTGGCCAACTACGAGCTGATGGACAGTGCAGTCCTGTTTACAAGCGAGATTTGAAAAAAAAAAACATAACGGAGAGTTCAAGTGCCTGATTGTAAGAATATAAGAGAAGCCGTGATGGATCAGGCCAATGGCCCATCCAGTCCAACACTCTGTGTCACATAAAAACATAAGAGAAGCCATGTTGGATCAGGCCAGTGGCCCATCCAGTCCAACACTCTGTGTCACATAAGAACATAAGAGAAGCCATGTTGGATCAGGCCAATGGCCCATTCAGTCCAACACTCTGTGTCACATAAGAACATAAGAGAAGCCATGTTGGATCAGGCCAATGGCCCCTCCAATCCAACACTGTGTGTCACACAGTTACAGAAGAACATAAGAGAAGCCATGTTGGATCGGGTCAATGGCCCACCCAGGCTGTTGAGTATCGGACTCTGCACCCGCGCCGCGCAAGCCGGGACGTCCTCGGGTTACCTGGCGCAGCGCGGGAAAAGTCACCGCCAATCAAGACCAAGCGCGGGAAGTTTAACTGGCCAGGATTGGGCTGGCCAGCAGGGGGGTTGATCCGGGGTGCATGTATATAATAGCGGACCCGGCCGCGTGTTTCCCAGTTCTGTAATGTATCAGCGATTAAAGACCAATGCCTTTACCACGTCTCGTCTCCCAGTACATTACACTGGCGACGAGGATGGGATCTAGATAGGTCCGGCCGGAGACGAGGAAGGCGAGAGACCGCAGGATCGGGCAGCCCGCCGCCACCATGGCGAACTCGAGCGTAACGACGGGCCATCTTGCGGAATTCAACCCGGAGCACCCCGAGAGATGGGAGACCTACACCGAAAGGGTCGAGTGCTACCTGCGGGCGAACCTGATCGACGATGACGAGAGAAAGAGAGACGTCCTGCTGAGCGTCTGTGGCGAAGAGACCTTCGAGATCGCACGAGGTCTCTCCGCTCCAGCTAAGCTGACGGAGAGGACCTACCGGGAAGTCGTGAGGCTCCTCACGGGCCACTTTTCACCCCAACCGTCCATCGTCGCCCGCCGATTCCTCTTCCACAAGAGGGACCAAAAGTCGGGGGAGACTGTTGGAGCAAGAATCTACATAAACCCAGTCTGACAGCTACAGTATGACAGCTGGTGATCTAGCTGCCAGGCTAGGTCACAGTGACCTGATCAGCAGACCGGCTTGAGCCGGCAGAAGCCAAGTGATGCAATCTGCTGAGTCAGCACGGCCAGGATTGGCTGCTTGGACTATATATGATCTGTGTGTGCATCACACAGGTCTCTCCCTGTGAGATGGTGGTTAGGCGAAGCACTTTGTCCGTGGAGGTGATATTGTATAGACTGCACAAGAGAGCACTTGTCGTGTATATATGTTAATACACCTTTTGGCACTAGTTGCACGCGTCTGCCTGATTTTCTTTCCTGAAGCCCTGTGTCGGGCAAGTCATCTCCCTCACTCTGCTACTCCCGCTCCGACAGGGTTATGGGCCCAGGGCGGTTCCGCTGCGCGGAGGAGAGAGTTGAGAGTTGAGCTGACTGTGAGTTTGGAAAGAGCCGGAGGCGAGGAACGCCGGTGAAGGACACAGAAGCACCACCGTTCTCTGTTTGAGAGCCAGAGGGACGTCGGCAGCCAGCCGTGAGGAGGAGTCGGCACGATGGCTCAGCAACAGCTTGGAGTAGCCGTTGAGAAGCTCACCTCAGCCAACTACGCGGTGTGGAGCCTGAGAATGCAACACTACCTCAAGCGTGAAGGGCAATGGCTGTTCGTGAGTAACCCCCCTGCTGACTTATCTCCTGCCGAGACTGTGTTATCGGATAAGGCACTGGCCAACATAGTGCTATCTATAGGAGATGACCAGCTGGTTTATGTGCGAGGGCAGGACACTCCCAAGGCTGCCTGGGACGCGTTGAGTGCGGTGCATGTTAGCACCACTGCTGGTTCCCTCATGGCCTTGACAAGGAGGATGTTCCGCACCGTTATGCCGGCTGGAGGGTGTGTGAAAGATCACATCAAACGGCTAACGGACTGTTTCGTTGAGCTGGAGGCAAGAGGCAAGACTGTAGCTCCAGACGACAGAGTGTACATTTTGCTGTCGTCGTTGCCACCTGAGTACACTCCCCTGATAACTTCTCTGGAGACGGTGGACGTAGCGACCCTGACCATGGAATACGTCTGTGCCCACCTGCTTGACTTCCAAGAGAGAATTGCGGCCGTGAGCTGTCCGGGGGTGTCGGCCGGGCAGCGTGCTGTTATCGGTGTGTCCGGGAAGACAGCCAAGAATGAGCCAGCTTTTGCTGCTGGCAGGCGTCCGAAGGTGGAGGAAGTGGAGCCGACTGCGTTTGCAGTCCGTCGCTGCTATGGATGCGGGTCGTCGCAGCACCTGCTCCGAGCTTGCCCTGAGAGGGAGAAGAGGCGGGGGCGTGTGCGGCGAGAGCGGAGGACCGCCAGCCCGTGTGAGGAAGCAACCCGGCTGGTCACGTCTGCAGTAGAGAGCACAGGGTCTGCTTGGATTTTAGACTCCGGGGCAACGAGCCATCTCTGCTGCGAGAAGGAGTTGTTGAAAAACATCGACAGTCCTGAGCATAAGTATGTGAGATTGGCTGATGGGACCACTGCCAATTCTGTTTGCTCAGGCAATGTGGAATTTCCTGCACTGAAATGTATGTTGCAAAATGTGTTGTATGTACCCTCACTGCAGTCTAACCTGTTGAGTGTTAGCACACTGTTTGACCAGGGATACCAGGTGAGATTTGAGAAAACCTGCTGCAAAATCCTGGGAGGTGGGGGAAAGTTGCTTGTGACAGGAAAGAGGGAAGGTAAACTGTATGTGGTCCAGAGTGATTGTGCCCAGGTGGCTCAGGTGTCGAATGAGCCTGTGCACAATAATTGTATACATTTGCTCCATAGGAGACTTGGGCACTGCGGATTTAGGGCGTTAAAGAAAACCCTGGAGCTTGTGCCTAGTTTGAAAGTAAATCCTTGCAAATGTTACTTGGATTGCCAGGTCTGCAAGAAGACCAAAAGCAAGGCGTGTGCTGTTGCTAAAGAAAGCTCAAGGGAAAGCACACGAGCCCTGGAACTAGTCCATTTAGACGTTATTGGCCCATTGCCAAAGAGTCTGTCGGGGAGGAGATACTGCTTGGTGGCCACCGACGACCACACGAGGTACGCGTGGGTTTTCACCATGGTGCATAAGTCTGAGGTGTATAAGACATTCACCAAGTGGGTCAAAGCAGTGGAGAGACAATTAGGGGTTAATCTCCTGGCTGTACAAACCGACAGAGGGGGGGAATTCTTATCTAACCAGATGAAACGTTGGCTGGAGAACAAGGGCATTGCCCACCGTCTGACGAACCCGGCAACGCCCCGAGAAAATGGGCATGGGGCTGTATTGCAGAATGTGATGTATTGCATGTTAGAGGATGCACAACTGCCAATGTCCTATTGGGCAGAAACCATACATGCAGCTGTTTTTTTGCAAAATAGGGTTTGGTGTAATACTGTGAAAAATGTGCCTTACAGGTTACTGTTGAACAAGACCCCAGATTTGAGTTCTTTAAAAGTCTTTGGGTCACGGGCTCGGGTTGGCATCCACTCCACGAGTAGCGGGGAGGGGGATGTCCGGGCAGAGAGCCTAATTTTTCTGGGCTACAAGCCAAGGGCCAGGTGTTATCGTTTCTGCAATAGCAAAAGCAAGATAACACTTAGTAAGAGTGCCCAGTTCAATGAAGAAAGCAGCTGGCCAAGGTTGCACTCCTTGCAGAAACAATTTGTCCTGCTGCCAAGTAGCGATAACGATGTTGGAGCGCAGCCCAGAACTCCAGCCCAGGAGGTGGCACCCAGTGGGGCTGGAGAAGGTGAGCCGAATGCTGGCACAGAGCCCGACGAGCAGAGTCAGGAGGCAGAGCCTCAAATGCAGGAACTGGAGGTAAAGTGTGAGAGTCAGGAGGTTCAACGCCCAATTACAGGGGCAGAGCAACCAGCCCAGGAGGTGGGAACAGAGCAACCCGAAGAAGACAAAGCTGGTCCAAGCACAGGGCCACGGGTGTCTGCCAGGTCCACCAAAGGCCAACGTCCCGCTAGGTACAAGTGTCCCTATGTCACTCTGACTGTCAATCCAGACCCACCCGGATTTGAGGAAATGTTAAAAGAAAAGGCTAAGAAATGGAAAGCCTGGGTGGCAGAGTGCGAGGCAAGGGAGAAGGAGCCTGAAGCCAAGCGTCTGAAAGAGCTGGCTGAACAGGAACACGATGATGTGTTTTACAATCATGATGAGTTCCTGAACGAATTCCGGAAAGGGTTCCGAGCTACGTAAATATGAACTGTAATGTTGCTGGTGGACATGTATGTAAACTGTGTAAAGTGTTTTGGTGCACTGGGTTTAAATAGATTAGGAGGTGTGTTGGAGCAAGAATCTACATAAACCCAGTCTGACAGCTACAGTATGACAGCTGGTGATCTAGCTGCCAGGCTAGGTCACAGTGACCTGATCAGCAGACCGGCTTGAGCCGGCAGAAGCCAAGTGATGCAATCTGCTGAGTCAGCACGGCCAGGATTGGCTGCTTGGACTATATATGATCTGTGTGTGCATCACACAGGTCTCTCCCTGTGAGATGGTGGTTAGGCGAAGCACTTTGTCCGTGGAGGTGATATTGTATAGACTGCACAAGAGAGCACTTGTCGTGTTATATATGTTAATACACCTTTTGGCACTAGTTGCACGCGTCTGCCTGATTTTCTTTCCTGAAGCCCTGTGTCGGGCAAGTCATCTCCCTCACTCTGCTACTCCCGCTCCGACAGAGACAGCGGCGGTCTACCTGGCGGCCCTTCGGCAGATCGCCGGAAATTGCAACTTTGACAAAAGGGACGAAGCCCTGCGGGACCGTTTCGTCTGGGGCCTCCGCGACGAGCGATTGCAGCAGAAGCTCTTCGCGAAGGAGGAGCTAACGCTACAACAAGCCTTCAACGAGGCAACGGCCTTCGAGAGGGCCACCAAGGCGTTCGGCCAGCCACGAGGTGAAGCAGTCCACCAAGGGGAAACGGAGCCAGAAGACCGAACAGAGGAAGAAGCGTTTCAACTCCGGCGGCCCCAAAGAACGGACACAAGGGCCCCCACTAGACAGCGAGCGACGGAGAGGGCCACCGCCACCACCGGTCCCAGATGCGCCAGCTGCGGCGACCCCCACGAGCGCCGGGACTGCCCGTACCGCAACCTGGACTGCCGCAGCTGCGGAAAGACGGGCCACATCGCTCGGGCTTGCCGGGCCAAGAACAGCCGCCGACAACCATCAGCGCATCACGACTCCCTGGACACCCACACGACGGCATCCACCACTCTGCAGGTATTGAACTTGCCCCTATCGGCCCCAGACAAGGTCAAAATGTCGGTCCTAATCGAGGGCGCCCCCTGCACCATGGAAGTGGACTCGGGTTCCTCCATCTCCATCATTTCGGAGGAAACCCTCAAGAAACTATGCCCCCACCGCCGCCTTCAAGGCCAGCGGACTTCGTACTGAGGGACTTTCAGAAGAACCCAGTACACATCGTGGGGTGGGCCCGGGTGCATGTGGAAAGAAGGGGTTTCAGAGGGCCCCTGGACATCCTAGTGGTCAAGCGCCAACTGACCACACTTCTAGGGTTGGCTTGGTTCAATCCCCTGGGGATCCAGCTGGTGGGGGTGGACCACTTGCAGGCAAGCAATTTCGACGGGGTCTGCCATGAGTTCCCCGAGGTCTTTGATGGGTCTTTGGGGAGCTATAAGGGTCCGCCCATCACCCTACCGATTGACCCAATGGTCAGGCCCATAAGGCTTAAAGCGAGGCGCGTCCCGTTCGCCCTTAAGCCGAAAATAGAGGCAGAACTGGACCGCCTAACGGCCCAGGGCGTCCTAGAACCGGTAACATACGCGGAATGGGAAACCCCCATAGTAACGCCCGTCAAACCCAATGGGGAGGTGAGGATCTGCGCTGACTACAAGTGCACGATCAATAAGGCGCTACAAGACAACCCCTACCCAGTCCCGGTGGTCAGCCACGTCCTAGCAGCGCTAGCCGGGGCGAAGGTTTTTGGGAAGCTGGACTTAGCACAAGCATACCAGCAACTGCCGGTCGACGCTAAGACAGCGGAGGCGCAGACGATCGTGACCCACAGGGGCGCGTTCAGGGTTAAACGGCTGCAGTTCGGGGTCAGTGTGGCTCCGGGGATATTCCAGAGCATAATGGACTCTCTCCTTAAAGGGATCCCCGGAGTTCAACCCTTCTTTGACGACGTTTTAATCGCCGCCCCCAATGAAGGAGAGTTCTGCTGCCGCCTGCGCGAGGTCCTCAGGCGGTTCCAAGCGGCGGGGCTGAGAGTCAAAAAGGAGAAATGTTTGTTAGGGGTCCCGCGAGTGGAGTTCCTGGGGTTCGCCGTGGACGCGGCGGGGATACACCCGACGGCGGACAAGACCAGGGCCATAGTCCAGGCTCCTGCGCCCAAATGCAAGGCAGAACTACAGAGTTTTTTAGGATTGTTGAACTTTTATCACACGTTCCTACCGCACAAAGCCGCCGTAGCGGAACCGTTGCACCGTTTGCTGGATAAACAGGCCCCGTGGGTCTGGGGCCAACGCCAAGCCGCGGCGTTCCAAGCGGTGAAGGACCTCTTGGTCTCTAACGCGGTACTTCACCACTACGACGAAAACCTACCCCTGATCCTAGCTTGCGACGCCTCCCCCTACGGAGTAGGAGCGGTTTTGGGGCACCAACTCCCGGACGGGAGGGAAGTGCCAGTCGCGTACTATTCACGGACTCTATCTCCAGCGGAGCGGAACTACGCTCAAATTGACAAGGAGGCCTTGGCGATCGTGGCGGGGGTGCACAAGTTCAACGACTACCTCTACGGTAGGCGTTTCACCATCGCCACGGACCACAAGCCGCTCCTGGGCCTCCTAGCTCCAGACCGTCAGACCCCCCAAATCCTATCCCAGAGGGTCCTGAGGTGGAACCAGTTCCTGAACTCCTACACGTATGAACTGATCCACCGCCCGGGTAAAGCCATGGGACACGCCGATGCCCTCAGCCGCCTGCCGCTCCCCATGACAGAACCGGATCCCGCCCCTGCACATGGGGTAATGCTCATTGAATCGCTCCCCGAGCGCCCCCTGCACGCGGCGGAGGTGGCTCGGGCAACAGGGAGGGACCGCATCCTGGCACGGGTCAGGGACTGGGTGGGGAGGGGGTGGCCATCAGGCAAAGTCGAAGACGCGTTCAGGCCATTCGCGTCCAGGAAGGACGAGCTATCAACCCACAAGGGGTGTGTGCTTTGGGGCAGTCGGGTGGTGGTTCCCCCCCCCTTGCGCAAGCAGGTGCTGGAAGACCTCCACGAGACCCACCCGGGCATCGTGAGGATGAAAGCCCTGGCCCGTAGTTATGTGTGGTGGCCGGGCATGGATGAGGAGATAGAGGGGTGGGTGAGGAGGTGCCAACCCTGCCAAGAATCCCGGCCCGATCCCCCATCAGCCCCGGTCCACAGATGGGAGTCTAACAGGCGACCATGGTCCCGCCTCCACTTAGATTTTGCAGGCCCGTATCAGGGCCAAATCTTTTTTATACTTGTGGATGCCTACACAAAATGGCTGGAGGTGATTCCAGTAGCCTCAACCTCCACGGCAGCAGCCGTCCGGGCACTCAGGAGGGTCCTATGCACGCACGGGATCCCAGACACCCTGGTGACGGATAACGGTACTGCATTCACCTCCCGGGAATTCCGGGAGTTCACGGAGAGGTACCTCATACGACACATAAGATCCGCACCCTTCCATCCGGCCACCAACGGCCAGGCAGAGCGGATGGTGCGGACCACCAAGGAAGCACTGGGGAGAATAGTACAAGGGGATTGGGACCACCGCCTCTCAGCCTTCCTGTTCCACAACAGGATCACCCCAAACCCTATAACGGGATCCAGCCCCGCAGAACTGCTTATGGGGAGGAAACTGACAACACGCCTAGACAGGCTGCACCCCGACCGGGCCCCCGAGGTCCGCGGGTCCCCAGAGGTCCGGGAGGCGGTGCGGGGGTTCTTTCCGGGTGACCCGGTATACGCGAAGAACTTCGCAAGCGGTCCCGAGTGGGTCGCGGGGAGAGTCCTTAGGGTGACAGGTTCCAGGTCATACGAGGTGACCACCGAGGGGGGCCAGGTACTAAGGCGGCACATTGATCAGCTGCGCCGCCGCACCCTACCCGAAGAAACAGAGGAGGTAGGGAATAGGGATCCGCGGGCAACCGAAGGTCCGGAAGGGCGCTCGCCAATACAGGAACTACCCACTTATGACGCCCCCAGAGACACCGAACCAGAGCCGGAGCCTGAAACAGACCCCAACATCCCGCAGCCAGAAGCAGCATCGCCCACAACGGAACCAGCCTCCGCACCAAGAGCGACCCCGAGGAGATCGACACGGGAACGGAGAGCACCGGCGTACCTCCGGGACTATGTGGTTTAAACTAAGGGGGGAGGAGTGTTGAGTATCGGACTCTGCACCCGCGCCGCGCAAGCCGGGACGTCCTCGGGTTACCTGGCGCAGCGCGGGAAAAGTCACCGCCAATCAAGACCAAGCGCGGGAAGTTTAACTGGCCAGGATTGGGCTGGCCAGCAGGGGGGTTGATCCGGGGTGCATGTATATAATAGCGGACCCGGCCGCGTGTTTCCCAGTTCTGTAATGTATCAGCGATTAAAGACCAATGCCTTTACCACGTCTCGTCTCCCAGTACATTACACAGGCCAACACTGTGTGTCACACAGAGTTACAGAAGAACATAAGAAATGCCATGTTGGATCAGGCCAATGGCCCATCTAGCCCAACACTCTGTGTCACACAGCGGCCAAAACCTCAAGCCAGGTATGGAAGTCCAACTGATTCTTTTGCTTGACAGTCATTGAGATTGTGGCTCTCCCTGAGGCTGTTGGGAATTGGGAGTTCCCTGACTGACGCCATGAAAGACTTACCTGTTTGTTTATGCCTGCTGAGGTCTTCGCTAGTTTAAGTTTAGGGAACCAAGGGCAGAGCCTGCATTTATTTGCTGCCAGAGCTAGGGTGACAAAACGCGTCATTAGTTAGTATTGGGGTTCTCCGATTGGGTAATCAGTACACTGAGGTTGAGACGATTGTATTAGTTTTAAAAACAGAAGCTTGACTTGCTAATAAGGGAGGGGTTTTACTGGGCATTGAAAATAACAAAAGCAATATAGGGATTGACATCCTGTCTGGCTCCTCTCCAACTTACATCTTTTCCCTGAGACTCCTAAATCCCATGTGAGGAAAATCTCGAGCAGGGGTGTTAAACTCATTTGATATGAGGGCCAGATTTGACATAAATGAGACCTTGCTGAGCTGGGTAGTGGTAGGGGTTGCCAAGTCCAATTTAAGAAATATCCGGGGACTTTGGGGGTGGAGCCAGGAGACTTTGGGGGTGGAGCCAGGAGACATTAGGGGTGGAGCCAAGATCAAGACTGTGACAAGCATCATTGAACTCCAAAGGGAGTTCTGGCCATCACATTTAAAGGGACGGCACACCTTTTCAATGCCTTCCTTCCATAGGAAATAATGAAGGATAGGGGAACCTTTCTTTTGAGGCTCATAGAATTGGACCCCTTGATCCAATCTTTTTGAAACTTGGGGGGTATTTTGGGGAGAGGCTCTAGATGCTATACTGAAAATTTGGTGCCTCTACCTCAAAGAACAGCCCCCCCCCCCGAGCCCCAGATACCCATGGATCAATTCTCCATTATTTTCTATGGGAATAAATTCCCTAGGGAATAAAAGAGTTCCCAGCAGACATTTCCCTCCCCCTCCCCTCGCTTTCTGACGACCCTGAAGCGGGGGGAGGGCCTCCAAACCGGGGGATCCCCTGCCCCCACCTGGGGATTGGCAACCCTAGGCGGTGGGTGTCATAAAATGTAACGCCAGACAGCAGAGAGATAAACTTTATAAAGGACACAGAGAAACACAATTAAAAGATTTTAAAACACCCCCCGGTAAAACATGCTTAAAAACATTAGCACTTGTTGGTCTTAATGGTGCTTTTTGTATCTCTCCCATGGGATCCAGGGAACTGGGCAAAGGAAGCTCTGGCTCTTTCCTCCCTTCCCCAGGGGGCCGGGAGGGGGGAGGAGCCTCAGCAATAGAAGGAAGAGGGGCTTGGCAAGCTGTGATGCGAAAGGAAGGAGACAACAGCCAGTTGCTCGGGGGGGGGGGGGGCTAATAGGTGCACTCCGGGGGCCTGATTAAGCCCCTAGGCTGCATGTTTGATGCCCCTGGACTAGAGATACAAGAACAAAGAGTGCCAGATTAAACCCTGTGGAGGCCCCTAGGCAGTCAAAATCTTGGAGCCCCCCTCACAAATGATCTCAGAGTTGGAGCGGCCACCCGCGGCCCCCACTGCAGCCTGCAGGCCCCTTCTCAGAATCCCCTTTGACAAACTTGCAGGGGGAGGCGGAGAGAGGCAAACTTGGCAACGACGCCAGCAGCAGCTGCACCGGGCAAAACTCAGTTGCTGGCTGCATGGGAGGGCTGCAAGCAGAGGGGAAACCCATCCCGGGGCCCCTAAAGGTTTGGGGACCCATATACCAATGCCTACTTGGCCTAATTGCTAATCCAGCCCTGGCAATAAAGTCAACTCAAGAAAGGTTCTCCAACCGACCCACAGCTCCTTGTACTCTGTCCCAGGTTCCTTAACACAGATGCTCATCCGGTAATTTGTGTCTCCTTGTTCGCTGTTCTTTCCTGATGCTTAGCCACCCTCTCTGTGTCAAAGAAATCAGCAGTGACGGTGCTCCTGTCTCTCTCTAGCTCTTGCTGAGATGGATTGTTGTGCTCCAGAGACTGAACGACACTAACCCGAGACAGAACTAGGAGACAACCCTCATCACATGGAGCAACGTCATATCCCCTTCCCTGCCATACCAAGAACAGTGTTAGAACTCAAATTAAAGGAACGCACAGGTGAAGCTAAAAGTATCCATATCAATGAGCAGCAGTATCAGCTAAGTATATGCAACTGACCTTTTTCTTCAGCGCAGAGAACCACGTTGGTTTCAGTGAATGAATGAAGAGCCGTTGGCTGGACGACCTTTTATACCACACAACGCGTCCTTCTCGGAGGAAATGAGACACCTTCAAAATCCCAATTTGCCCTCCTGCACTGCCATGTACCTCAGCTCAATTAACATCAATCATTAAATAGGAATTTATAAATTGCAGGTGATTAATACTATCTCGCCTTAGAAAACTTGTCGGATTGGCACTCAACTCGGGATCATCTCGAGTGGTGCTCAAAAGAGAACACCAGCCATCTGAACTTCTCAACCAGATACGGTCACTGAACGAACTTCTATTTGACCTCAATGCCACATAATTCATACCTTCCCCTTCCATTTAGCCCATTTGACGGCTCTTGGTGTGGTCATATCTTTCTTTCATGTTTACTCATGTCACTTGAATAAACCAAAAATTTGGTCTAGGATGGAGTCACGCGTTAAACAGAGGACTAAGAGGACGGACAACAGGAAATACTTCTTTGACAGCAAATGATTAAAATGTGAAATTCACTTACAAGGGTGGCGTAATGGCCACAGACGCTGATGGCTTTCAAGGAAGATTATACAGATTCACGAAGGATCAGTCTATCAGTAATGAAAGGGAACTCCCACGTTCAGTGGCAACCAGCCTCTGAATCTAAGTGCCACGAGGCAACACCAGAACAGCTGCCCTGAGCCACTTGGCGGGAAGGGCGGGATATAAATAATAAAATAAATAAATAAATAGAACATAAGAGCATAAGAGAAAACACCTGAGTTCAGAAGAAGCCCGCTTGAAATCCACCAGAGAAAGGGCCTTCTCCGTTATGGCCCCTACATGGTGGAACCAGCTGCCGGAGGAGGTGAGGGCCCTGCGGGACCTTGTTCAGTTCCGCAGGGCCTGTAAGACGACCCTCTTCCGGTTAGCCAACACCTAGCTAAGATGAGAACTCAATGTAGCTTACCAGACGTCTGTTTTATATGTAACTGGAATGTTTATTGGTTTTAAGGTTTTAACTGTTTTAAATATTTAATTGCCTATATATTTAAAAGTGTTTAATTTTATGTTGACCAATTTTTGGAAGCCGCCCTGAGCCACTTGTGGGAAGGGCGGGATATAAATCCTAAATAAATAAATAAATAAATATTTGTAAACTACATTAGCTGCATTAGCTAACCAGATTTCTCCAAGAAACTCATGATATCCGAACACAGGTGTTTTTTGTTGTTTTTGTTGGCATTTGAAAAACAATTCAGTTTCTTGAATCTACTAAACGAAACAAACATAGGTAACTCTGATTTTAAATGCAGGTTTTTAGTATGGATGGTTTTAGTCATAGGCTGCTTTAAGATTATTTTTCTTTGGACACAGGGTTGGACTAGATGACCCTGGAGGTCCCTTCCAACTCAATGATTCCGTGATTCATAAAAGCATCAAAGAAACAAACTAGGAACATAAGCAGAGGTCATTTTGTAGAAAAATAGGTAGTGGAGCTCATCCAGGGATTGTTATGCAGCTGCACCTACTATTCAATGGACAAGGTGGGAAGGAGGAGGTGGAACTCTCCGAAAGGTTCAGGAGCTGTGCTCCTTTGGGCTCCTGCTGAATCTGAGGCCTGAACACAAGCAGTGAAAAGGCAAACAATGACAACCTACAGGAACGACAAGGAATTGAACAAGGAATTGAACGGAATTGAATGACAAGGAATTGAACGGTTTATTTCTCCGTATCTTAATTGATATATTTTAAATAGTTTCTGTTCTGTGCTTTTCTTGCTTCTTGATAATATAGACTGTAGTCTACTGTATGGTTTTTATATGAAATATTGATGTCGTAGAGGTATACCATTTGGCATAATAGTTCTGCAGCGGCTATTCCTGCCCAGCGATAACCTCCTTAACATCTTTTTTTTTTTTTTTGGCACTTTAACGATTTAACAACACGCCCAAATTGCTATGTGTTTTTTTTTTTTTCCTTTTCCAAGAACTGGCGCATACCATATAGGAACGCATCACAGGGCTTCCGAAGCTTTCAAAGCAGGTAGCTATAATTTGACTCTGCACAGTTTGGTGTAGTGGTGAAGTGTGCAGACTCTTATCTGGGAGAACCGGGTTTGATTCCCCACTCCTCCACTTGCACCTGCTGGCATGGCCTTGGGTTAGCCAGAGCTCTGGCAGAGGTTGTCCTTGAAAAGGCAGCTGCTGTGAGAGCCCTCTCCAGCTCCACCCACCTCACAGGGTGTCTGTTGTGGGGGAGGAAGGTAAAGGAGATTGTGAGCCGCTCTGAGACTCTTCGGAGTGGAGGGCGGGCTATAAATCCAATATCTTCTTCAATATCTTCTTCTTCACACTTTACACGGCATCTGGGGTGTGTAAAACCGCAGCAGTTCCAGAATCTGAGTTATGCAGAGGAGAGTGACACACCATCTCAAGAACCTTACATTTGTATGCGTATGAAGAAGAAGATGATGATGAAGATATTGGATTTATATCCCGCCCTCCACTCCGAAGAGTCTCAGAGCGGCTCACAATCTCCTTCCCCTTCCTCCCCCACAACAGACACCCTGTGAGGTGGGTGGGGCTGGAGAGGGCTCTCACAGCAGCTGCCCTTTCAAGGACAACCTCTGCCAGAGCTATGGCTGACCCAAGGCCATGCTAGCAGGTGCAAGTGGAAGAGTGGGGAATCAAACCCGGTTCTCCCAGATAAGAGTCCACACACTTAACCACTACACCAAACGGGCTCTCCATGTCTTATTATCTCTACCAGGGCTTTTTTTTTGTGTGTGGCAGGAACGCCTTTGCATGTTAAGCCACACACCCCTGATGTAGCCAGGCATTTTTGGTAGAAAAAGCTCAGCAGAAACTCATTTGCATATTAGGCCACACCCCCTGACATCACCATTATTTCACACAGGGCTTTTTTTTTTGTAGAAAAAGCCCAGCAGAAACTCATTTGCACACTAGGCCACACACCCTCACACCAAGCCAGCCAGAACTGCGTTCCTGTGCGTTCCTGCTTTGAAAAACAAACAAAACAAAAAAACCTGGATGCAGCCAATCCTCAAAGAGCGTACAGGGCTCTTCTTACAGGACCTAAGAACATAAGAGAAGCCATGTTGGATCAGGCCAGTGGCCCATCCAGTCCAACACTCTGTGTCACACAGTGGCAAATTTTTTTATATATACACAGCAGCACCATATCTCAAAAGCATCTATTCTTTTGTGCTCGGCCTTCCTTATGGTTCAAGCTCTCATCAGCCATACATTACTTCTGGGAATACCATCACTTTGACTACACGGACTGTTGTTGGCAGGGCGACGTCTCTACTTTTTATTATACTGCCCAGGTTCGCCATAGCTGTCCTCCCAAGGAGCAAACGTCTTTCAATTTCATGACTACAGTCACCAGTCTGCAGTGATCTTGGATCCCAGAAGTGTGAAGTCTGTCACTACTTCCATGTCCTTCCCCTTCTATTTGCCATGGTGTGATTGAGGCCGGATGCCATGATCTTAGTTTTTTTTGATGTTGAGTTTCAAGCCTACTTTTGTGCTCTCCTCTTTCACCCTCAACAAGAGGTTCTTTAGGTCCTCCTCACTTTCTGCCATTAGAGTAGTGTCATCTGCATACCTGAGGTTGTTGATGTTTTTCCCAGCAATCTTAATTCTGGCTTGTGCCCTTAACGGAAGGTAAACTGCTGTGTGAAAGACCGGTCCCTGTATTGCTTTACTCAGAACTGGCCTGATCTGATACTATCCGGAATATAAAAGTAACATGAAAAAGGCCTGTGTTATATGGCATCTCTAATTGTTTAAGAAATTGACACAGGGTCGCTTTCGTGATAACTCGCATCCACCCCGGTTCTTGCACTCTTCGGCTTTCTGATTCCTGGCTCCAGACGACCTCGGTCTCCGCCCCCTGACTTGGCTACCTGACTCTGCTTCGGTTTGAACTCCCTGACTCGATCCCGGACTGGACTTGGACTTTGCTCTCGCCTGCGCCCAGCCGAAGACAACCAGCTTCTATCGAATCGTTCCAAATAACGTCCACAAATTCCACTACCAAGAGGTATTCGGACTCCTTCCAGATATGCTGCGGAGCGTATTTCATTGCACATTTTATTATCATGTATCTTTGATATAATGATTCGCTTTGAATGAAATTTACCATTGACTGCACAATTGGTAAACCTGTCACGAGCACTCTTCATTTCGGTCTTTAATGTACCATTATTCTCTCCTCCATAGTCTGGAGATCAGTAAAATTCCAGGCGATTCCAGGGCTCCACCTGGAGGTTGGTAAACTCAGGCCTCAGATTCAGTGGGAGCTCACAGGAGTGCAGGCTCCTGAATCTTTCTGACAGTCCCCTCTCTTGCAGCTGCATAAACAATCCCTGGATTAGGAAAGCGGGGCAGCCAGCCAGCCACCAGGGGCTTTTCTACACCCCCAGCAGCCCTGGAGAAGCCACGCACCCTTTCTTCACTTCTTATGTGATTTGAAGGGTGTCCTTGCTGGCCTTTTGACTGGGGGGGCGGGCAGCAGGTCTAGGAGAACCCCAGTGAGCAAGGCCTGCTTGGGCTGGCGGGATCTCTAGCCAGCCCAAGCAGGGCCTCGCTTGCCCTGGGGCTCTCCTTTCTTGCATCAGGTTGCTTTTGGCTGGGGGGCATTTCTAATGAGGTCCACCACCTATTTTTTTTCTACAAAATGACCCTGGGTAAACCTACAACCAAGGTTTTTTTGTCGTAGGAACTCGTTTGCATATCAGGCCACACACCCCTGATGTATCCAATCCTCCAAGAGCTTGCAGTAGGCCCTGTAAGAAGAGCCCTGCAAGCTCTTGGAGGATTGGCTACATCAGGGAGGTGTGGCCTAATAGGCAAAGAAGCTCCTGCTATAAAAAAAGCCCTGCCTGCGACCACAAGGTGAACATCAACTCAGTTCAGGTTACGGATGAATTGCAGTAGTAAAGGCCTTATAGCAGTGACTAAGGGTTTATACAGCTGGCTTCAAGTCAAATCCTATTCAGTCACGGCCCTAGGGGAATCTGAGGAGGTTATCACTTGACATTTAACTTGTGGGTGGACAGATTGGTGGGGTGGGGTGGTGCTCACTTTCTGTAGGTGAGTTCCTTTAAACAGTGCTACTCCTGGACCCCCAAACAGTACCCATTAAAGCAGGGGTGGCCAATCTTGCTCAACATAAGAGCCACATAGCATAAACATCAGATGTTTGAGAGAAAGAAAAAAGGAAGGAAGGAAGGAAGGAAGGAAGGAAGGAAGGAAGGAAGGAAGGAAGGAAGGAAGGAAGGAAGGAAGAAGGGAGGGAGGGAGGGAGGGAGGGAGGGAGGGAGGAAAGGAGGGGGAGGAGGGGAGGAAGGGAGGGGGAAGGAAGGGAGGGGGGAGGAAGGGAGGGGGGAGGAAGGAAGGAAGGGAGGGAGGGGGGAGGAAGGAAGGGAGGGAAGGAGGGGGAAGGAAGGGACGGAGGGGGGAGGGAGGGAGGGAGGGAGGGGGGAGGAAGAAAGGGAGGAAGGAAGGAAGGAAGGAAGGGAGGGAGGCAGGGAGGGGGAGGAAGGAAGGAAGGGAGGGAAGGAGGGAGGGAGGGGGAGGAACGAAGGGAGGAAGGAAGGGAGGGAGGGGGGAGGGAGGGGGAGGAAGGAAGGGAAGGAAGGAAGGAGGGAGGGGGAGGAGGAAGGGAGGGAGGGGAGGGAGGGAGGGGGAGGAGGAAGGGAGGGAGGAAGGAAGGAAGGAAAGAAGGGAGGGAGGGAGGAAGGAAGGAAGGAAGGGAGGGAGGGGGAGGAAGGGAGGGAAGGAGGGAAGGAGGAAGGGAGGGAAGGAGGGAGGGGGAGGAAGGAAGGGAGGGAGGGAGTAAGGGAGGGAGGGAGGAAGGAAGGAAGGGAGGGAGAGAGGAAGGGAGGGATGGAGGGAGGGAGTGGAAAGAAAGCAACTTTAACTTTAAATGTATTCTCCAAGCTGCTGGATGAAGAAGTGATTTAAAGAGAGAAATGCCTTCTCCAAGCAGGCCAATGGGGCTGTGAGGGCCTCAAGAGCCACATGTGGCTCCCAAGCCACGGTTTAGCCACCACTGCATTAAAGTGTAATGTGTACGACCCCCAGTTAGAGTAGCAAACTAACATGGAGGGGCTGGAGTTCTGGTATTATAACTGATCTTCAGACTATTGACCAGTTACGCTGGGGGAAATGGCTGCTTTGGAGGGTGGATTCTGTGGTGTTATATCCCACAAGTGCATGACCGGATCTACATGTTTTTTGAGACCGTTATATTCTATGGAACCATAAGATAGAATGGCCTATAAGGGGGCACCATTTTTTAATTTTGCCCCCCCCCCTCAAAAAACATCTAGATCCAGTCCTGGGAACAGCAGGCAGGCCCATTCGACATGCAAGTGATGTGTCTATGTCATGACCATGTGATCCAGAAGTGATGACATAACTTCCAGGATGTCACTATGATGCTTTGGTATTTGGGCAAAAAACATTATGGTGAAAGCCAGTTTTGGTGTAGCGAACTTTTATTTGGGAGAACCAGATCTGATTCCCCACTCCTCCACTTCCAGCTGCTGGAATGGCCTTGGGTCGGCCATAGCTTTTGCAGAGTTGTCCTTGAAAGGGCAGCGTCTGGGAGAGCTCTCTCTGCCCCACCTACCTCAGAGGGTGTTTGTTGTGGGGGAGGAAGGTAAAGGAGATTGTAAGCCACTCTGAGACTCTGAGATTCGGAGTGGGAGGCAGGGTATAAATCCAACATCATCATCATCATCATCAATCTTCTTCTTCTTCAACTCTCATCTGGGAGAACCAGATTTGATTCCCCATTCCCTCACATGCAATTGCTGGAGTGAACTTGGGTCGCTCATAACTCTGTCAGAGGCTGTTCTGGAAAGAGCCGTTTCTGTCAGAGCTCTCAGCCTCAACTACCTCACAGGGTGTCTGTTTTGGGGAGGGGAAGGGAGATTGTAAGCCACTCTGAGACTCCTTCAGGTAGTGAAAGGCAGGGTATAATAAATCAAACTCTTCTTCTACTTTGTGTGGACTCCTATCTGAGAGAACCAGATTTGATTCCCCATTCCCCCACATGCAACTGCTGGAGTGACCTTGGGTCAGTCATAACTCTGTCAGAGGCTGTTCTGGAAAGAGAAGTTTCTGTCAGAGCTCTCGGCTCCACCTCCCTCACAAAGTGTCTGCTGTAGGGAGGGGAAGGGGAAGGAGATTGTAAGCCACTCTGAGCCTCCTTCAGGTAGTGAAAGGCAGGGTATAATAAATCCAACTCTTCTTCTTCTGATAATATGAGGAAGGCAGTTGGGATAAATATGTAATTGACAGACAAAACACACACCCTCAGCATATTCTTGACCCTTGCAATCTCTCTCCCAATGTTCTTAATTGAGCTCCTGCTGATACACTTTTTAGTTGAGCCCCAGGGAAGCGCATTCCCTCCGTCTCTCTAAGCCTTCTTCCTTATGTCTAAAAAGCTCTGTGCTATGTAGGCTTTCTTAAATAAGTGATTTAATGAAGGGTTTTGTTTTGTTTTCCTGTGCAAATTCTAACCTGACTCTGGTGGTGTTAGCACTTTATTCGAAAGTAGAGATTCACAGCCATAACACAAATTACTTTAGGGCAGTGTTACTTGCTTTGCGGCTCAGGGAGAAACCACAATCTCAGTTACCATCAAGCGAAAGAGTCAGTTTGACTTCCATCCCTGGCACAAGGCCCACACCTCAGGGAGTCTCACAGCTGACTCGTTCCTTTGATGGTGGCTGATTGCAGGTGAGAACCGCCTAGCAGCCGCAAGCTCCGAAGGATAAGAGCCTTGTTGACTTTCTCGAAAGGTGCGATAGGTGCAACTTCGAGAAACACAGGCAAAGTTTTGTGCAGCTGTCGTGTACAAAAGCCGCATGTTAAGAACATAAGAGAAGCCATGTTGGATCAGGCCAATGGCTCCTCCAGTCCAACACTCTATGTCACATAAGAACATAAGAGAAGCCATGTTGGATCAGGCCAATGGCCCTTTCAGTCCAACACTCTGTGTCTCATAAGAACATAAGAGAAGCCATGTTGGATCAAGCCAATGGCCCATTCAGTCCAACACTCTGTGTCACAAAATGGCCAGAAAAACAAACAAACCCAAGTGCCATCAGAAGGTTCACAAGTGGGTCTAGAAGCCCTTCCACTTTGCACCCCCCTGCCAAGCACCAAGAATACAGAGCATTACTGCCCCAGACAGTTCCAATAATATACTGTGGCTAATAACCACTGATGGATCTCTGCTCCATATGTTTAACCAATCCTCTCTTGAAGCTGTCTATGCTTGTAGCCACCACCACATCCTGTGGCAGTGAATTCCACATGTTAATCACCCTTTGGGTGAAGAAGGACTTCCTTTTATCCGTTCTAACCTGACTGCTCAGCGATTTCATTGAATGCCCACAAGTTCTTGTATTGTGAGAAAGGGAGAAAAATCCTTCTTTCTCTACTTTCTCCATCCCATGCATAATCTTGTAAACTTCTATCATGTCCCCCCGCAGTTGACGTTCCTCCAAGCTAAAGAGCCCCAAGCGTTTTAACCTTTCTTCATAGGGAAAGTGTTCCAAACCTTTAATCATTCTAGTTGCCCTTTTGTGGACTTTTTCCAATGCTATAATATCCTTTTTGAGGTGCGGTGACCAAAATTGTACACAGTACTCCAAATGAGACCGCACCATCAATTTATACAGGGGCATTATGATACTGGCTGATTTGTTTTCAATTCCCTTCCTAATAGTTCCCAGCATGGCGTTGGCCTTTTTTATTGCAACCACACACTGTCTTGACATTTTCAGTGAGTTATCTACCACGACCCCAAGATCTCTCTCTTGATCAGTTTCTGCCAGTTCACACCCCATGTTTAGGGTTGCCATCCGTCCCGACATATCGGGACCGTCACCGTTATGGACCTTCTTGTCCCGACATCCCGACAAGACCCAATTTTGTCCCGATTTGCACCGTGCAAAGCGCTTTGAACCCTGACTGAAATGCTAAACTACAGCCCCCAGCATGTGCCAAAGCAAGGAGGAGGGGGAGGATGAAGACAACTAAGGAAAGTTTGGCTCATTTTCTCTCCCCACCCCTCCCACTTCGAAACCGGCATTTGAGGTAGCAGCAGCAGTGGCGGTGGCGGGAGCTGCGGCTGCAGTGGCGAGAGCGGCGCGTGCTCTTCAGGCAGTTTGAGAGGAGGCGCGAGACCCCCTTTAGAACATCACGGGGGAGCAGCCACAGCGCGCATCTCAGGTAAACAAATTAACGGTCACCCAATTGCCTTCCCGTTACTTTCTGGGCAATGCGGCGTGGAGTTGGGGTGCGGTGTCCCGACGAGGTCCCAGCTAGATATAGCAACCCTACCCATGTTGCTCCCAAGTAGGATGGACAACTTTAGATTGAGAATTCCCTGTAAATCTGAGTGTGGAACCCAGAAATGGAGCTCCCAGAGGGAAGGATCTCAGTGGACTATAAAAATATGGACAAGCGGTTCTTTTGAGGTCCAATAACATTGCAAAGAGGCCAAGGCCTTCCTCTGATGTTGACTCTTGACACAAGGATTCAGAGGTTTACTATTTCTGAAAATGAGGGTCCCCTTTAATCGCCATGGTTAGTAGAAAAAGAAGAAGGTATTGGATTTATATCCCGCCCTCCACTCTGAATCTCTCAGTCCCAGAGTGGCCTACAAACTCCTTTAATTTCCTCCCCCACACTGTCACAGATACCCTGTGAGGTTGGTGGGGCTGAGAGAGATCTCACAGAAAGCTGCCCTTTGAAGGACAACTCTGTGAGAGCTATGGCTGACCCAAGGCCATTCCAGCAGCTGCAAGTGGAGGAGTGGGGAATCAAACCTGTTTCCCCCAGATAAGAGTCCGCACATTTAACCACTACACCCAACTGGTTCCATGGCCATTTCTACTAGGGTTGCCAATTCCCCCACGGCTGCCAGCAGAGGACTTTTTCTCACACACACATAATGTGTGGAGAGTGATGATGTCACCTGAAGGTGACATATCACACCAGGCACATTGCATGGGATGCTCATGCTTAGTTTCATGCAGGGCCGCTCTAGCAATTTAAGGGAGAAGTCTATGGTACCATAGAGTTTTCCCCAAAATTGCTAGAGTGGCCCTGTGTGAAACCATAGAGTTTCAAGCAAATTCCTATACCCTCCCATGCGACGTGCCTGGCAAGATATGTCACTTCTGGGTGATGTCATCATGCCACACGGCGACGGGCTCTTCGGGGGCGGGGAAACCCCTGACGGCCTCTTCCCTGCCAGCAGGTTGGGGCCCGCCAAACCACCTTGGTGGAAATGTGAGAGCCCTAATTACTACATACTCTGGCTATTAGTACATACTCTGTCAGTGAATTCCACGTTTTAATCACTCACTGTGTAAAATAAGTACTTCAAGGTGAGAACCACCTAGCAACCACATGTCCCCAAGACCTTGCTTAATTTCCTGAAAGGTGGGAGAGGACAGAAGCAATCTTAAAAAAATAATAATAATCAAACTACAGATGCCTTTCTATCCTAAATGTACTGCTCATCAATTTCATTAGATGCCCTTGGGTTCCAGTATGTCGGGCAAGGGAGAAAAAGGTTATCTTTATCAATTGTGCATATTTTAATAAGCCTCTAGCATACCCCCTCTTAATCACCTCTCCTTGTATGCTATACAGGACGCCCAAGAAAGCAGCCATTTTCTCCAGGGAAAGTCATGCGTATCTGAATAAGCGTGCATGTGTATGGAAGCTTATACCCAGAATAAAACTTTTTTGGTCTCAAAAGAGTCACTGGACTCAAACTATATGTTAGTAGCAGTTAGGGTTGCCAAGTCCAATTCAAGAAATATCTGGGGACTTTGGGAGTGGAGCCAGGAGACTTTGGGGGCGGAGCCAGAAGCAAGGGTGTGACAAGCAGAATTGAACTCCAAGGGAGTTCTGGCCATCACATTTAAAGGGACCGCACAACTTTTTAAATGCCTTCCTTCAATTGGAAATAATGAAGGATAGGGGCACCTTCTTTTGGGGCTCATAGAATTGGACCCCCTGGTCCAATCGTTTTAAAACTTGGGGGGTATTTTGGGGAGTGGCACTAGATGCTATACCGAAAATTTGGTGCCTCTACCTCAAATAACAGCCCCCGCAGAACCCCCGATACCTCCAGATCAATTCCCCATTATACCCTATTAGAATCGATCTCCGCATAGGGAATAATGACGTGCCCAGCAGACATCCCCCCCCCCCTTTCTGGTGACTCTGAAGCAAGGGATTGGCATCTCTACTCACAAGTTGCTGCCAACTTCTTCAAAGTAACACAGACACCCCATCCCAAGAGGAAGCCTTTCAATCAGAGACTGGAGCCTCCGGAGGTGGAAAGTCACATGGTGGCTGTGGGGGGGCCTTCCCCCCCCCCACCGAACTGACTGGAGGCAGGAAGGAGCCTGGGAAAGAGGGAGAACCCCTGCTGGAACCTGGGGATTGGCAAGCCTAGTAGCAGTTCAGGCATTCAGGTCTGTGCTTAGTAACGTTATGTCCTTTCTTTTCTAGATACACTCTCAAAATGTACGTGACAAGTCATGTTTTATAGAACTAGCAAGTGTTTCCTTGTATTAGGGGTGCCAAGTCCAATTCAAGAAATATCTGGGGACTTTGGGGGTGGAGCCAGGAGACATCGGGGCGGAGCCAGGAACAAGGGTGTGACAAGCATAATTGAACTCCAAGGGAGTTCTGGCCATCACATTTAAAGGGACCGCACACCTTTTTAAATGTCTTCCTTCCATAGGAAATAATGAAGGATCGGGGCACCTTCTTTTGGGGCTCATAGAATGGGACCCCCTGGTCCAATCGTTTTGAAACTTGGAGGATACTTTGGGGAGAGTCACTAGATACTATACTGAAAATTTGGTGCCTCTACCTCAAAAAACAGCACCCCCAGAGCCCCTGAAACCTCCAGATCAATTCCTCCTTATACCCTATGAGAATCGATCTCCACATAGAGAATAATGAAGTACTCAGCAGACTCCCCCCCCCCCCCATTTCTGGCAACCCTGAAGGGGGATTGGCCTCTCTACTCATGAGTTGCTGCCAACTTCTTCAAAGTAACACACACACCCCATCCCAAGAAAAAGCCTTTCAATCAGCGACTGAAGCCTCCGGAGGTAGAAACTCCCATGGTCCTCTTGGGGCGGAGCTCCCCCCGACCTCCGCTGGCCAGACTCCCCAAGGAGACTCCTGTAGCAGCCGGAGAGGACGCAAGGACTACATGCACCTCGCGAAGGGAGGCCGCGCCGTTTCCCCCCCACCCCTCCCGCTTCCACGTTTTTAGAGATCGGGGGAAAAGGCTGCTAATCCAGGGGTCCTCTGGCAGGGCGGCGGGGTTGGGAAGCCTACCTTGCATACAGGAAGCTATAGATGTTAAGGGGTGTCACGACTCAGGGGGGTCTTACCACGTGCTGCCACCACTCTGGGCCCAGAGTCCCCTTGAGAAGGCCCAGAGTCCCATCCCAAGCCCTTCAGGCCTCCTGTGGCTTAAGCCAAATAATGGGCGTGAGGACCAGGCAGAGGGAACAACAACAAAAAGGTTTTATTTTAAAAGAGAAGTTCAGCGTAATATAAATAAACATTGAAGAGTAAAGGGGTGAAGGGAAAAATAACCAAATGCCCTAACACGTCTGAACTTACTGTCCCTGACTGTCTCAGTCAGACCTGGGCCTACTCACCATACTTCACAGGGTGAGGGTCTCTCCCTGGCAGCAGCTCTTCCTCAGCTCTGTGTTCTAGAAAAAGAACACCCCTTTCCAGGGCTTGGCCTTTATATATTCTCTTCCCAGGCCCCACCCCTCTCTGGGCCTGTTTCCCTCCAAAACCCTCGCTCCCAATCAAAGGGACAGAGGGGATCCTGGGAGATGTAGGCTTTTCCTAGTAACTCCTAAGCAGGAATGGGGGTGTTCATGATTCAATGATAGAAGACCTGTTTGGAGAGACAGTTTGGTGTTGTGGTTAAGAGAGGTGGACTCTAATCTGGGAGACCCGGGTTTGTTTCCTCACTCCTCCACATGCAGCCAACTGAGTGACCTTGGGCCAGTCACAAGTTCTCAGCAGAGCTGTTCTCTCAAGAGCAGTTCTCGGAGAGCTCTCTCAACCCCACCTACCTCACAGGGTGTCTATTGTGGGGAGAGGAAGGGAAGGAGATTGTAAACCACTCTGAGTGAAAGGTGCGGTATAAATCCAACTCTTTATCTTTGAATATAGAAGGTCTCGAGTTCAGTCTCTGCCATCCCCAGTTTAAATGCTTCAAGTAGCAGCCGTTATAGATTCCTTTGTGTTTATGAGTTGCTAGGTGGTCTGCTGCTGACTACATATAAAGCAGTTCCATAATTTGATTCTTATGCCATAGGAGCTCAGCGACTGTTTGCTTTGTACGCAGGTATTCCCAGCTAAATGTCCTCAGCTAGCAGGTTATGGGAAAGAACTTTCTCTGCCCCTGGTATCGTAGAACCATCACCAACCATAGAATGAATTTGAATAATTCGTCTTGCCAAACTTGAATCGAGGAGCGCAGTGCAGCCAGTAATTGTGGAAAATTCAGCAGTGGGATAGGGAAAACAAACAAACCAACCAACTGGTAATTGTAAGAACAGAAGAGCAGCCCTGCTGGGTGAAGTGGCCTATCTAATTCAGCAACCTGGAGTCTTGTGTTCAGTTTTGGGCACCACATTGTAAGAAGGATATAGACAAGCTGGAACGGGTCCAGAGGAGGGCGACGAAGATGGTGAGGGTCTGGAGATCAAGTCCTATGAGGAAAGGTTGAAGGAGCTGGGGATGTTTAGCCTGGAGAGGAGGCGGCTGAGAGGTGATATGATCACCATCTTCAAGTACTTGAAGGGCTGTCCCAGAGAGGATGGTGCAGAGTTGTTTTCCCTTCCCCTAGAAGGATGGACCAGAACCAATGGGTTGAAATTAAATCAAAAGAGTTGCCGGCTCGCCTGGTGGAAAATGATATTAAAGCTGAAGGAATAAGATGAGAGCAAACAGAAATGGAGAAAGTTCTGCTTGGATATAACGAAAAATTAATTTCAAAAATATATAAGTTACTCTTAAAATGGAAGATGAAGTAGTAAAAGCATATGGGGAAGATGAAGTTGTAAAATGGAAGATGAAGTAGTAAAATGGAAGATGAAGTAGTAAAATCTCAAATTATTAAGTGGGCAATTAATGTAAATAAAGAAATACAGATGGAAACTTGGGAATACTTGTGGAAAAAATTCTATGAAGCTTTCGACGTGTCATAGTATTAAAGAGAACTGTTTTAAAATGATTTACAGATGGTATATGACCCCTAAAAAGTTGGCAAAGATGAACAATAAGATGCCAGATAGATGTTGGAAATGTTAAAAACATGAAGGTTCTTCCTACCATATGTGGTGGACTTGTGAAAGAGCAAAAAAGTATTGGCAGATGATTCAACAAGAAATTTCCAAGATCTTGGGATATGAATTTAAGAAAGTAGCAGAAACATTTCTGTTGGGATTACAAATGGAAACATTTCCAAAAGAAGATAGAACTTTGATTTGGTACTTGCTTTCAGTGGCTAGGACATTGTATGCGCAGTTATGGAAGCAAGAAAAAATACCAGACAAATGGGATTGGATTACAAAAGTAATAACATGGAGTGAGATGGATAAACTAACAAGAATCTTAAGAGACTATGAAGTATATCGAAAGGAGTGGAAAAAGTTTATAGAAAGGAGTGGAAAAAGTTTAGAGGTTATGTAGAAAAACAATGGAAAATAAAAGGACATTGGACAATTTTTTAATAATAATTAAGTATTAGAAAAAAGAAGAACATGAATCTAGGCTTATATGGTTTAAGGGTACCTTTAAGTGTTAACATTTCAAGTTTATAACATTGGCGGGAGTCAAGTAACAGGGGGAGGGGGATTTAGAAAATAGCATATGGGGAAGATTAAAAAAAGGTTATTAATGGATAATGTTACCATATGTTATTAACAAAATTCTTTAAATGAAAAGAGTTGCCAGCTCAACGTTAGGAAGAACTTCCTAACCGTTAGAGCAGTTCCTCAGTGGAACAGGCTTCCTCGGGAGGTGGTGGGCTCTCCTTCCTTGGAGGTTTTAAAACAGAGGCCGACAGCAATGAGGATCCTGTGAATTTAGGGGGAGGTACTTGTGAGTTTCCTGCATTGTGCAGGAGGTCCTTTCCAACTCTGATTCTATGATTCTATGAACCTGTTTGATGCAGTAGCCAGGGGGTTGCTCTGAAGAGCCAACAGCAGAGACGCCAAGGTCTGATGCCAGGACCTTGCTCTGGTATTCAGAAGTTTCCTTCTTCTGAATCATGGTTACAGCAGCAGTCACCCTTATCCCCCCAGTCACCATGGCTAGTAGCTAGGCTTGCCAGTCCCCAGGTTGAGGCTGGGGATCTGATTTTACAGGCACTGACCTGCCACCGGCCAGCTGGCTGGTGAGGAAACCCACCCCTTCCAAAGCTGTTCCCGCATGTTATTAGTAATGAGCTGACGTCAGTTCTGGAAGTGATGTCACAACGTTGGTGATGTCAGGGCAACACTCTGCTTTTGGGGCAAAACTCTATGGTTGGTAGCTGTTTTTACCATAGAGTTTTGCACCGTGTCGGTGATGTCATTTCTGGGAATAATATCGTCATGTTTATTTATTTATTTTATTTATTTAGGATTTATATCCCGCCCTTCCCACGAGGTGGCTCAGGGCGGCTTACAACAGGGAGTCAAACATAAAATTAATAACATTTAGATGTATAAATATTTAAAACTTTTAAAATATTTAAAACCTTAAAACATCAAGCATCATAACAGAATATATAACAAAAGTCTGGAAAGCTGCGTTAAGTTTCTCGTCAGTCAGGGGTAAGCTAGCCGGAAGAGGGTTGTCTTGCAGGCCCTGCGAAATTGAACAAGGTCCCACAGGGCCCTCACCTCCTCCGGCAGCTGATTCCACCATGTAGGGGCCATAACAGAGAAAGCCCTATCCCTGGTGGATTTAAGGCGGGCTTCTTTTGGCCCGGGGATGTTGGAGATGGCAGGGGCAACACTCTATCGTCATGTTGGTGATGGCAGGGGCAACTATCAAGTATTGATAAAAGACTCCTTATGCTCATTAAAAAATTATATGCTTCCAACTTTTGTCAAGTCAAATGCTCTTTATCAGGCAATCTTACATCAAAAATTCCGTTAAGAAAGGGGGTTAAACAAGGTTGTGTGTTGGCCCCTTTTTTGTTTAACCTCTTTCTTAATGATCTTGCTCCCTTTTTGTCAGATACTGACCATCATAGTCCAAAACTCGGTGCCGGACACGTTCCCTTACTGTTATACGCGGACGATACAGTCTCACTATCTTGTTCCAGAATTGGATTAAAACGTTTGCTTGTTTGCTGTATCACCTTCCTTAACAACAATAAGCTCCTATTGAACTATGACAAATCTAAAATTGTTGTATTTTCTAAATCTTGGAAACCAACTAAATGGTCAATAGGCGGCAAAGAGAGAGAACAAGTAAAATACTACAAATACCTAGGAATTCATTTCCAATATAACACACTTTGGACTAATCACCGTAACTCTATAATTAAGTCAGTCAATGTTAACATTGCAGCTATCCAGCGCTTCTTTTACAGCAGAGGCAATCAGTTTATCCCAGCTGTGTTAAAAACCTTTAAGGCTAAAGTGATACCGCAGCTTTTATATGGGGTCCCAGTGTGGATCACAGCCTTGGATAACAACATTAAAGGTGTCCAATCAAAACTCCTATGGAAAATCCTGGGATTCCCAAAGTGCATACCATATGCAGTTTTATGTTTAGAAACGGGGACGAATCTTGTGGAAACACAACCATGGCTAATGTCACTTAAATATTGGTTACGGCTACATTTCCACTCTGATTCGGAGAGCCTTTTATATCAACTGCTCTCAGAATCTAATATGTCAAATTGGCTAGTATTTATTGAGAGGAAAATTAAGTCTATGGGCATTGATTTAGATTCACTTCTTATGCTATCCCTAAAAGATGCATTCTTAAAACTTAAGCTCAAAATCTTAGATATTGAAATGCAAATGTTATATAGCCTGGCCAACAAGTCTTGCTCCCCGCTGAATTTCGAACTTCCTCTCTCAGTAGGGAAATTAGCATCATATTTCTCCTCTCTGCAAGCTCCACAGCAATGGCGTGCGTTCTCATTAACAAGATGTAATGCATTAGCATCTGCTATCATTTGGTAGATTTAACAGGATTGAGTACTCTAATAGACATTGTCTTTGTAATCCCAAGTGTATTGAAACTATTTCCCATGTATTATTGAACTGTCCCCTTTATGATGATATTCGTCGTATATATCTGAAAGATATTTTAGCAGATATGTTGGGCTGTGCTGATTCAGGCAAAGTCCACAAACTTTTAAATGACAATTGCTCTGAGGTAACTTTAATGGTTACTAGATTTCTTCAACAGGCCATGGGATTCCGACAGAGAATGGTTTTGGAATGACCATATTTTATTTGTTTTAACTATTTAATTTTGCTAAATTTGAAATCATATATATTTTACTTATTTTATGTATATTAGCTTCCCTACGTACTCTGTTATCTAGGATTTTACATTATTTATATTGCTATTTTTACTGTTAAATCTGTTCTATGCCAATAAAGGCTTGATCTTGCTCTTGCTATAGCGTCTAGTGCCTATCCTCAAAATACGCCCCAAGTTTCAAAAAAGATTGAACCAGGGGGTCCAATTCTATGAGCCCCCCAAAAAGGTTCCCCTATCCTTCATTATTTCCTATGGAAGGAAGGCATTGAAAAGGTGTGCTGTCCCTTTAAATGTGATAGCCAGAACTCCCTTTAGAGTTCAATGATGCTTGTCACAGCCTTGATCTTGGCTCCACCCCAATGTCTCCTGGCTCCACCCCCCAAAGTCCCCAGATATTTCTTGAAGTGGACTTGACAACCCTAACCCCTGCTCACAGCCATCATTAATACCCACTGATAATGAATCCTACGATCTAATTCTTGGTCGAGCGAAGATGCATTGGTTGAGGAGGTGGCTTGAGTGAACCGAACGAGCGTGAAAACGAAACTGAGAAGGAACCAAAGACGTTAGGAAAGGAAATGATTTCAGCATTTTATTGTCAGAAGTGCTACATCTCAATAGTACAGGACAGGACCCCAAACACCAAAGAGAGGATAAGTCCAGCCCATAAGACAGACGTGCCTCCCCAAACGATAAGAAAGTTGAAGGGAAGGGAAGAATGAAGATGGTTCCGTTTTATGATGGAGGCAGGCACAAGGCTTGAGGCATCTATGAAAGGCATCCAGGAAGTCGGCCAGCAGACTCACAAGGTCAGCAACCAGGAGGCTGAGTTTTACTTCGGGAGGTTCTTTATCATTGCTTGCATGGCTGGCAACAAGGGGTACTTGGGCAACAGCTGGGGGCGCAAGAAGGTGCGGGACAGCAGTTAGCGGGGGCACACTTGTTACAGCAACAGGGGGCACAGCATGGGAGCTCACCGGGCATGCAGGAACACACCTGGATACCCCCACGCTGGGCACAGCAGCAGGGACAGCAACCACACTTGCTACAGGGCTTCTGGTTACAGCAGCAGGGGTTACAGCCACACTTGCTGCAACAGTTCTTTGGCTTACAGCAGCAAGGGTCACAGCCGCACTGGCTGCAACAGGTTTTTTTCTTACAGCAGCAAGGGTTACAGCCGCACTTGCTGCAACAGCAGGACTTCTGGTTACAGCAGCAGGGGTTACAGCCGCACTTGCTGCAACAGCCGGACTTCTGGTTACAGCAGCAGGGGTTACAGCCGCACTTGCTGCAACAGCTCTTCTGTTCGCAGCAGCAGGGGGAACACCCACACTTCTTGCAACTGCACTGCTGGGTACAGCAGGGGTTACAGCTGTTCTGGTTGCAGCAACATGGGTTACATCCACATTTGCTGCAACAGCAGGACTTTTGGTTACAGCAGCATGGATTACACCCGCATTTGCTACAGCAGGATTTTTGCTGACAGCAGCAGGGGTTGCAGCCACACTTGCTGCAGCAGCAGGACTTCTGGTTACAGCAGCATGGATTACACCCGCATTTGCTACAGCAGGATTTTTGCTGACAGCAGCAGGGGTTACAGCCGCACTTGCTGCAACAGCTGGACTTCTGGTTACAGCAGCATGGATTACACCCGCATTTGCTACAGCAGGATTTTTGCTGACAGCAGCAGGGGTTACAGCCACACTTGCTGCAACACTTCTTCTGTTTGCAGCAACAGGAAGAACAGCCACATTTCTTGCAACTGCATTGCTGGGTACAGCAGGGGTTACAGCTGTTCTGGTTGCAGCAACATGGATTACATCCACATTTACTGCAACAGGACTTTTGGTTACAGCAACAAGGGTTACATCCACACTTGCTGCAACAGCAAGACTTCTGGTTACAGCAACAGGGGTCACAGCCACACTTGCTGCAACAGCAGGACTTCTGGTTACAGCAACAGGGGTTACAGCCACACTTGCTGCAACAGCAGGACTTCTGGTTACAGCAGCAGGGGTTACAGCCGCACTTGCTGCAGCAGCAGGACTTCTGGTTACAGCAGCAGGGGTTACAGCCGCACTTGCTGCAACAGCAGGACTTTTGGTTACAGCAGCATGGATTACAGCCACATTTGCTGCAGCAGCTCTTCTGTTTGCAGCAGCAGGGGGAACAACCACACTTCTTGCAGCTGCGTTGTTGGCTACAGCAGGGGTTACAGCTGTTCTGGTTGCAGCAACATGGGTTACATCCACATTTGCTGCAACAGCAGGACTTCTGGTTACAGCAGCAGGGGTTACAGCCACACTTGCTGCAACAGCCGCACTTCTGGTTACAGCAGCAGGGGTTGCAGCCACACTTGCTGCAGCAGCAGGACTTCTGGTTACAGCAGCATGGATTACACCCGCATTTGCTACAGCAGGATTTTTGCTGACAGCAGCAGGGGTTACAGCCGCACTTGCTGCAACAGCAGGACTTCTGGTTACAGCAGCATGGATTACACCCGCATTTGCTACAGCAGGATTTTTGCTGACAGCAGCAGGGGTTGCAGCCACACTTGCTGCAGCAGCAGGACTTCTGGTTACAGCAGCATGGATTACACCCGCATTTGCTACAGCAGGATTTTTGCTGACAGCAGCAGGGGTTACAGCCACACTTGCTGCAACACTTCTTCTGTTTGCAGCAGCAGGAAGAACAGCCACATTTCTTGCAACTGCATTGCTGGGTACAGCAGGGGTTACAGCTGTTCTGGTTGCAGCAACATGGATTACATCCACATTTACTGCAACAGGACTTTTGGTTACAGCAACAGGGGTTACATCCACACTTGCTGCAACAGCAGGACTTCTGGTTACAGCAGCAGGGGTTACAGCCGCACTTGCTGCAACAACAGGACTTCTGGTTACAGCAGCAGGGGTTACATCCACACTTGCTGCAGCAGCAGGACTTCTGGTTACAGCAGCAGGGGTTACAACCACACTTGCTGCAACAGCAGGACTTTTGGTTACAGCAGCACGGATTACAGCCACATTTGCTGCAGCAGCTCTTCTGTTTGCAGCAGCAGGGGGAACAACCACACTTCTTGCAACTGCGTTGTTGGCTACAGCAGGGGTTACAGCTGTTCTGGTTGCAGCAACATGGGTTACATCCACATTTGCTGCAACAGCAGGACTTTTGGTTACAGCAGCAGGGGTTACAGCCGCACTTGCTGCAACAGCCGCACTTCTGGTTACAGCAGCAGGGGTTACAGCCGCACTTGCTGCAACAGCAGGACTTCTGGTTACAGCAGCAGGGGTTACAGCCGCACTTGCTGCAGCAGCAGGACTTCTGGTTACAGCAGCATGGATTACAGCCACATTTGCTACAGCAGGATTTTTGCTGACAGCAGCAGGGGTTACAGCCGCACTTGCTGCAACAGCAGGACTTCTGGTTACAGCAGCAGGGGTTGCAGCCACACTTGCTGCAGCAGCAGGACTTCTGGTTACAGCAGCATGGATTACACCCGCATTTGCTACAGCAGGATTTTTGCTGACAGCAGCAGGGGTTACAGCCGCACTTGCTGCAACAGCAGGACTTCTGGTTACAGCAGCAGGGGTTGCAGCCACACTTGCTGCAGCAGCAGGACTTCTGGTTACAGCAGCAGGGGTTGCAGCCACACTTGCTGCAGCAGCAGGACTTCTGGTTACAGCAGCAGGGGTTGCAGCCACACTTGCTGCAGCAGCAGGACTTCTGGTTACAGCAGCAGGGGTTACAGCCGCACTTGCTGCAACAGCAGGACTTCTGGTTACAGCAGCAGGGGTTGCAGCCACACTTGCTGCAGCAGCAGGACTTCTGGTTACAGCAGCATGGATTACACCCGCATTTGCTACAGCAGGATTTTTGCTGACAGCAGCAGGGGTTGCAGCCACACTTGCTGCAGCAGCAGGACTTCTGGTTACAGCAGCAGGGGTTACAGCCGCACTTGCTGCAACAGCAGGACTTCTGGTTACAGCAGCAGGGGTTACAGCCGCATTTGCTGCAGCAGCAGGACTTCTGGTTACAGCAGCAGGGGTTACAGCCGCACTTGCTGCAGCAGCAGGACTTCTGGTCACAACAGCAGGGATTACAGCCACATTTACTGCAACAACTCTTCTGGTCACAGCAACAGGGACAGCAGCCACACTTGCCACAGCAGCCCTTCTTGAAGCAACAGGGAGCACAGTTGCGCTGTTTGCACTGCATACAACCGCACTGGCAGCAGCAAGGTTTCTTGCAGCCCATTTGTAATGACGTGTATGAAGCTGAAAGAAATAAAAAATCCCAGTTTGGGTAGATAAACCGATGTCAATACATTCGCGTTCTCTTGGCGAGCAGCTTCTGTTGTTAGTTTAGCAAATATTCAGAAAGGCATTGTCAATATTTCAAATGGAGATTTAGCAAAGCCCTTTGTTTTAAGATTAAGATTTCCAGAAGGGAATTTTAAGTAGGATATTCATTTTAGTCTCATGGGGTTCATTTTGATAAGTATGTACCACCACCCCGTTATACAACTATTGACAGAGAATCTTCTGGAACTTGTCTTGCGAGTTTTCCCACAAAGCCATATCCACTGAGTCTCTCTCTTTCTCTCTCTCTTAATGGTTGTAGAGGTCCTTGCAATACCAATAGTCTCTTTCCTTCTTTGGCAGTAAAGAAAATCAGGTTTCGACTTACCTTGTCAAGTGGTTGACGGACAGTCAACGGGAAGAGTGTAGAGCTGAGGAGGGTAAGATGCTTTTATATAGCTTCCCTTCCCCTAGGAAATGAGGCACAACCAAGGCACGGCAGTGTTCTCATTGCTGACCTACAAGCACATGTCTATGCGCTGCAGCGGCTTCCAATCCTGTGTCTTCTTGAGGGTTTGTTCACATTTTCCATTATGGGTGAATTTTTTTTTTCTCAGGGTGTATAATTAGAGCCAACTGAAGTTCACAGGTCTGTAATTCTTACGCATCACACCATAGGACACTTAAAAAGCTTGTTTTATGAATAATGATTTGGAGGGGTAATGCCATGACCGCTTGGGAAGATTCATGTGGCTGGAGGCCGTCACGATGGTTACTCAAAACCCCATGATTACTCCTCATTTGGTTGATCCATCTCAATGTTGTTCTTAATTTTTTTGAAAGTCGTTTGGTTTGCCATACTAATTGCTGTTAGCAACCACAGATGTATGTTTGATATTAAGGTAGACAAACTTGAAATTGACCTATTTGAGGCTTTCTTTACATTTTCTCCCATCTTGGGGACAACTACACATTCCTCCGGCAAGGGGGACCACGTGCTCCCTTATGATCTGTTCATGACGGTGGATGAAGAGCAGAAAGCAGGGGTTTAAATGATTCTGAGCTGCTTAAGCCCCTGCTTTCTGCTCTTCACACACACAAAAACCCTCTTTGGTTTAAATGGCTTGGAGCCATTTAAACCCCTGCTTTCTGCTCATTGCCCAAAGCTCCAATGCATTTAACCCTTTGCTTTTTGTTCATTATTGAAAGCGGCAGAGAACAGAAAGTGTGAGTGGGGGGAGGAATGGCTCTGAGCAATTTCAGCCCCTGTTCTCTGCTCTCTGCCAAAAGCTCTGAACCATTTAACCCTCTGCTTTCTGCTCCCTGCTCAGAGCATTAGTGAGCAGAAAGCAGGGGTTTAAATGGCTCAGGGCTGTTTCAGCAGGGAGCAGAAAGCAAGGGGGGCAGTGCTAGAGTTTTTGTCGCCTTAGGCAAGCTACCTATTAGTGCCCCCCAAAAAATATAAAAACAGAGAATTGTAAGAGAAATGAAGAAACTTGAAACTATTTACATTTTTAATTTGCAGGGTTTTTTTAAATTTTAAATTCTATTTTTTTTAAAATATGAAATTAAGAACTAAAAATTGTGAGAATGATACTTGATCTTTTTAGCTGGAGGTGCCAGGGCCAAAAACCTTCACATGACCATTTCTACTTGATCCTTTTAGCTGGAGGTGCCAGGGTCAAGACCTTCACATGGCCATTTCTACTTGATCCTTTTAGCTGGAGGTGCCAGGGCCAAAGACCTTCACATGGCCATTTCTACTTGATCCTTGTAGCTGGAGGTGCCAGGGCCAAGACCTTCACACGGTCATTTCTACTTGATCCTTGTAGCTGGAGGTGCCAGGGCCAGGACCGTCACATGGCCATTTCTACTTCATCCTTTTAGCTGGAGGTGCCAGGGCCAAAGACCTTCAATGACCATTTCTACTTGATCTTTCTAGCTGGAGATGCCAGGGCCAAAGACATTCACATGGCCATTTCTACTTCATCCTTTTAGGTGGAGGTGCCAGGGACAAGACCTTCACATGACCATTTCTACTTTTAGGTGGAGGTGCCAGGGCCAAGACCTTCACATGGCCATTTCTACTTGAGCCTTTTAGCTGGAGTTGCCAGGGACAAGACCTTCTCATGACCATTTCTACTTCATCCTTTTAGCTGGAGGTGCAAGGGCCAAGACCTTCATATGAGCATTTCAACTTTTAGCTGGTGGTGTAAGGGACAAGACCTTCACAGGACCATTTCTACTTGATCCTTTTAGCTGGAGGTGCCAGGGCCAAAGACCTTCAATGACCATTTCTATTTGATCCTTTTAGCTGGAGGTGCCAGGGACAAGACCTTGTGTATGCCAGAAAGATGCTCTACCACTGAGCTACGGCTCCCACCCCATGGCTCTGTTGAAGTAGAGTAGGAAGGATGAGCGGCAGCATACAGGAGCCAATTTTTAGAAGCTGTCATTGGCTCTTCTTCAGGGTTTACAATTGGTTAATTTATCCCTGCTGGGCTCTGAGGAGTGCATTGCGCAGGGAACAATCCACTTTTGCGTTTCCCGGGTCCGTAACAGACCTGGGGAACACGAAACCAGCCGGGCAGCATCTGTGCTCCATGGAGCCTGCTTTCCATTGGGTGTGCGTGGGGAGAGGGGGTGTCTGACAGTGCCCTTAGGCCAGGTGACATCCTAGGTGGCTGCCTACTTGGCCTACCCATGCACCGACTATGGTGTGTGTGTGTGTTAAGGGGCTCATGAACCAATACAAACTGGTTTGGTTAATGAATGGCTGTATGGGTTCAGCCACAGGCCACAAAGCAAACTGACTAGCCCAAATGCAGTTGGTGTCCATCCCTATCCATTGCTCGCCTGTGCTTGGAACAGTAATGGGAGGAATGTAAGCGACGACAACCCACTATCATAATATGTGTGCGTTTGCAATAAAAAAGGCCAACACCATGCTAGGAATTATTAGGAAGGGAATTGAAAACAAATCAGCCAGTATCATAATGCCCCTGTATAAATCGATGGTGCGGTCTCATTTGGAGTACTGTGTGCAGTTCTGGTCGCTGCCCCTCAAAAAGGATATTATAGCATTGGAGAAAGTCTAGAAAAGGGCAACTAGAATGATTAAAGGGCTGGAACACTTTCCCTATGAAGAAAGGTTGAAACGCTTGGGACTCTTTAGCTTGGAGAAACGTCAACTGCGGGGTGACATGATAGAGGTTTACAAGAAATTGCTGAGCAGTCGGGTTAGAACGGATAAAAGGAGGATAAAAGGAGGTACTTCTTCACCCAAAGGATGATTAACATGTGGAATTCACTGCCACAGGAGGTGGTGGCGGCCACAAGCATAGCCACCTTCAGGAGGGGTTTAGATAAAAATATGGAGCAGAGGTCCATCTAAGGTCAACCTGGAAGTGATGGTGGTAGTTCTAAGAACTGAAGAAACGATGGTTTTACCATCGAGTTCCCGGTGATTCCTAGAGCTACCACCATCATTTACTGGGTATGCTCAGAAATGACAGTATTATGTTTCTGACATGAATCATAGAGTTGGAAGGGACCTCCAGGGTCATCGAGTCCAACCCACTATATCTCTGCCTCCAAACCTCCTGCTGGTTGCCAAGCTCAGCCAGGCATCCCTCTTTTGACATTGTGTTTAGTTTTGGGCACCACATTTTAAGAAGGATATCGACAAGCTGGAATGGGTCCAGTGTCCGTGTCTGTGTGTGTATCTCCAGGGATTGAACCTGGGATCTTCTGCACCCCCCTCCAGAGCCAAGATAGATTCGCTGAAGATGTTTTTTAGCTACTGAATTTTATCGATCTGAGCTATAGCACCATAATGTTAATTAATATAAGCTGATTTAAATGATGATTTTATCTAATTGTAATTACTGTGTATTATGGTTTGTAGAATCTTTCGGGATCAAGTGCTGTGTTCTACTGGAGAAAGTTTTCCTTCCAGACGTTTCGTTCTCAGCTGCGGAGAACATCCTCAGTGGCGTTGCAGCCG